>NC_135307.1:141176802-141444302 GCF_048772815.1 Callospermophilus lateralis | reverse complement strand
TCCTCCTTCTCCTCTTCCAGTTTGTAGGGAATGCCTCCAAACCACCCAGCTCAAAATCTCAGACATGTCATCAGCCTCTCTCAGTCCACATGAGGAAGGTAGGGAGCTAGATAGCAAGACTACAGAAACAAAGTGAATGTATGTCTGGCCCTGTGTGGACCATGTGGTTCCCTGGAGCAGTTTTCAAAGAAAGGGATTAAACTGATATGGTTATAAACCAATTGACAGGCTTTCCAATAAGAAAAGCCATCTAGTATATTCATTTTTGTCTGGAACTATTCTTTTTTGACTGAAGCATGTGTCTCTTAAACTGAAATAAATAAAACAATATCAAGTATTCTTCTTTTTAAATGCTATTGATTATTATTATAGTCCCAGCATTCTCCTTGAGTAAGTTCTAGCAATGTGTCATTTCAATGTCAGTCAACACACCTTTAAAGCCAGGTACTAAGCCTGCAGAAAAAGTCTGAAAAGAAAAGGGTGTCCAGAACCTACCCAGATGCAACCTTGTGACAAAAAAAAAAAAAAAAAAAAAAAAAAAAAAAAAACCAACTTCAAAGAAATGTATAGCTGTGACTAGTCTTCAAATATAGGTACAGAGAAAACATCTTTCTTTGTCCCCAGGAGTGATCACATGTTGACAGCTGGAATTTACATGGCTCCTTATTCAATAAACTAGTGCCTTCTCTGCATTCCAACATAAGCAACACAATAGTGGCACAGAAGCAAACTGACACATTACACAAGGTCCAGCTGTCCCATCCACTTGGCAGAAACTCCTCCTCCTCCTCAGTCTCTTGGTCTTCTCCAAAGTGGGCTTTCATTTCTGCAGGATCTAAATGCACACTCATTGGACGACCCCTATATCACTGTGCTTATTTTCAAGTGCCTTGAAACGCTTGCCTGGGGGCAGGATATGCATTCTCCATTAAAGATTAAAAAAAAAAAAAAAAAAGAAAGAAAAGAAAAAGAAAACAAATAAATGAGCAGAAACCTGGGACCCGGTACAAATTCAAACAAATCCCTTCCACTTTGTTGTCAGTGGTAAAATGCTATACGTGATTAACATTTCCCACATCAAAATCTTGTCAACATCACAAACCCTTTCCCTTACCTAGGGTATATGTGGTTTTCTTTATGCACTTCAACAAAAAGGAACTGTGACCCGTGGGGTAACCAGGGCTATGATTAGTGCAAACTGTTTTTTATTGCCTTGTATATAAAAATAGTCATCTGAGATAGAAAGTTCTACAATACCTGACAGTAGGCAATGCTTTCTTTCACACACACACACACACACACACACACACAAACACATATATTTCCATAAGTTTGGCAACACCATGCACTCCTTGATTAACAGCATTCATTAAGTAGTTTCAGAACTTTCCCAGGAAAAATGCAGCATTACAGACAATGTCTATTTATAGTGGTGGTATATATTGTTTAGCAAAGCACAGCAGAGTGCTAAAATATATAAGAAATGATTCTGTGCCTTGTGAAACAACACATTCAGCATAGAAATGTTTGTATTTTAAATATACACTTAGCCAGGGTAGTGATCTGTGTAGTCCTAGCTTCTGGAAAGGCTGAGAGAAGAGGATCACTTGAGCCCTGGAGTTTGAAATGGGCCTGTGCAACACTGTGAGACTCCTTACCAATAATAAATTTAAAAAAAAATATGTAATACTTGCTGATTATGAAGGCACTCATTAGGAATTCCAACTCTGTACTCTGTCCTTGAAATATGACAAAGTGGAAAATAGAAAAGGAACTAGGTATTATGAAAGCCATTAAACTTTAATCCCTACCACTAGGGGGCAGAAGGAAGTTCCTTTCTAAACTGACTGCTAGGCAATCAACCATCACATCATTGTAACATTGAAGGCACTTCAAAAAGACTCAGATGTTTAACTATTGTGCTAGTGATCATACATTCATATTGGGCTGCAGGCCAAGAGAGAAGAAGAAAAAAAAAAAAGAAAAAGCCAGAGACTTACAGCTGAAAAGCTATAAAGTGGTGAATTTTACCTTAGAGCAAAACCATCTTCAGTGACAAATTTCAAAGGCCATATGTATGCGATTTTCATGAAAAGCAGACGACCCTAAATTTCTTTGTTTAACGGGAAGGATCGTCCTCACAGAACAAGCAGGTTCTTTTCTTCAGTTCCCCTTGTTTATTGTGCTGTTACAAAATTCACTTTCCTTTCTAGTACTACATCAGGATTCTAGAAATGCTGCTTCATGCCAAAGGGTATTTCATTAACACTGCCACCCCCGGCATCTTCAAGGATCTCACCCCAGGCACAACATTACTGATGGAGGACCTTTAGAGTATTCTGATAAATCACAGTGTTTTTTTGTTTTTTTTTTTCTTTTAAATTAAATCCTCCAATTTAAAGCTTTTTCTATGGTAACAGCTCAATGTTTCCAAATTTTCCCAAGACAAGACATTATGATGTTCTTTTCCATGTGGTTAAAGCACTACAAGGCATGAGTCAGTAGGATTACGGATACTATTACTCCCCAAAAGAGTTTTGACTCATGGAACCAGTTCAGTTCAATTACCCTTTAGACTTTATAGGCAGATCTTTCTATTTGCATGTTAGCCTCCACAGCCAGATTCTTCAAATATACTTTAGAATATTCTACAAAAAGAGAAAGAGAGAAACACTCCAAAACATAGTAGATGGGAGGTTTCCTTCGTTGATAAATTTAAGGGATAAGTTTAGGGGTTAAGGCCAGTGTATACCTCTCAAATGACATTCAGAAAATTTGCAAATTCCAATTCCAATAACTTTTTTCCCCCCAAAGAGGCAATTTCAGCTCAATTCTTCTTTCCAAGCAACAATGATCCCAGGAAAGCTGGAACAGTCCCCAGCAAAGTGCTGGCTTTGGCATTTTCCCTGCCCCCACCTTGTTTTCAGAGCACCAGACAGTTTTGTAAATAGAGATAGCCAGGAAAGGAGGCACATCCTCCTTTTACATGAGGAGTGTTACTTGATACGTATCAATATTTCCTGTCAGCGCCAACAAAGCAAAATCTTGGCCCTTATGGTATCCTTAGATGGCTAAATATTGTTTGCCTAAGTCAGCGCGTTCCAGACCTTTTATGCGGCTTGACAGTTGATTGGGAAAAGTCCCACTAACTTTCTTAAACTGTGCAGTCATCCGTTTGGCGGCCGGCTCCGGGGGTTCCACATGAAATCCTCTTTAGATAAATTCATACTAGCGCAGGGTGATTAGGCTCACAGCTTGGCTGGCTCACTTGTCTTTAAAAGCTAGACTTTCATGATCAATGTGGGTCTGAGGTTGTCTTCTATGAACTACCTCTTCAGCAGTCTGTAAAGCTTAAAGCTTAAAGCTGGTGGGGAAGATGCAACCAAAAAAAAAAAAAAAAAAAAGAAGAAGAAGAAGATGAAGAAAAAAAAAAGAAAGAAAGAAGGAGAAAAGCAACTTTTTTTTTCCACCCCCAAAGATGACAGGCTGAAGTTGACAACCTAATCCTTCAGGCTTGTCTTACTTACTGAAAGGCTCAAGTAATGTCAAAGGAACCATCTGATAACAGTCTTCATGCCAAACCTAACAGCTTTATTGCAACAAGAAACTTTCACATTAAATTTCCATGTGTTTTCTCTCCACACTCCTTCTTAACTTTACTGCCCACCCCTCCATGCCCCCCCCCTTTTTTTCCCAAAGAAAGTTAAGTCTTCCTTGCTGCAAAAACCAAATAGAAACTGCTAGTGAGGGCCAGCTGGGATATAGTCAAAGTAGTGGATTATTATTACCTTGGGGACATAAGAAATCAAGTTTGTTATTGGCAGTCCCTGTTTCTGTAAGAGTTGTTAATGGCTAAAATGTAAAGGGTGTTTGTCAATCAACAGAATGTTATTTTCTTAAGTGGGTAACTGCAATTTGTCTTTTTTATTTCACTACTGCTGCCTGCCACCAAGTTTACCTCTAATTTTAGCTTCCATCAGAATTAGAAAGAAAACCAGTTATTACAGAAACAGAAAGAAGAGTTTTCTTCAGACCTGGACTCCTGACCTAGGAAAGGAGGTAGGTAGGTTAGGAATCTCAACCCCACTAAAAAATCTTCTTAGAAAACTGTATCAACTTGTTAAGCACACTTGAAAATATAATAGATACAGACAATGTAGTATAAATAAGGGTGGACACTCATAATGTATTCTTTGGGTGTTAGAGAATGTTTTCAGTAATGTGCAGATCCTTCTGTGCTTAAACGTTGTCACATTCATGCTGGGACAGTTTTACATTTTAAAGCTAAACAATTCATTTAAGAATTTTAACTCAAGTCCGTGGATCTTTGTTTTTGTTTCAGTTGATGATGATCTTACTTCTCCAAGTTCTGAGACCAGTTTAAACAAAAAAAGAAAACAGACAACAATCTTGTGAAGAAAGAAATTTGGAGTAAATAGTTTTGTTTTGTTTTTTTTTAAGAAAATATTTCCCTAAGGTAAGTTGCTTTTCTAAGGAAATCATGGTGCATATCAGTGTTGAATAGCAGGCGTTTTCTCTGGTCTGATCAACGTTCAGGAAAAAAAACAGATTCTTGAAAATTAGCCTATTGTATAATTATGTGTCTGATTGGAACAGCAAAGTGCAAAGTGTCTTAGTTAAACATCTTAAAAAAAAAAAACAAAAACGATTTTACCATTTCCTTGCAAACATTTGCTAATTTAATTGTGTTAACCCTGGGATCCACATTATTGGTCAGGTGGCTGAATTGATTAGAAACAGAAAGGGATATAGATTTCACGTGGAGAAACTTATCAAGGTGTAAATCAGCTGGTAACCTGAGTTACAAATATGGTGGGGGGGAAATGATATATTCCGTACAATTTCTCCAATGTATTCTTGAGCTATTTTTAAAAATTATACCCACAAGTTCTATCACATCTGTAATAAACTCTGCACTTCATGCTGCAGAACCTTCCAAGATATTTTGCAGAGTTTGTTGTCTTTTTCCAATTTCTATGTTTAAAACAAATCCCCCACCCCCTACCCCCAGCTTCTTGAATTCAGGAACACACAAATAACTCATATAAGTTTTGCACTGCCATGAGTTTGTTTTGCTTTCATGCCTAGCATTGTTTTTGAAATTGTTCAGCAGTAAAGAAAAGAAAAAGCTGCTGGTATTAGCTTTAAACAACTGCTACAAATATATTGTCTTCATATTTATTCTAGGTTTTATTTCAACCAAAATCAAGCTTGTAGTGATTCTAGAGCAGTTGCAAAACATATAAAAGCCCAACTACCAACATATACACTATATAATTTATAGCAGGTCTATATATGTAACTATATGCCTTATATATCTGTTCCATACATATTTGAAATAAACCCACTATAAAAGGAACTCAAGGTGTGTGCAAACTAAGAATCGTGACTTCATTGTGATGCTATGTCCATTTTGCAGATGGAGAAATTGAGATGAGGGCTGATCCATAAGAATAGCCATCAATGTGCACTAATAGCAAAGTCAGCATGAACATGGGGAGCTTTTAACATCAGAAAACTTACATGAATACTGTAATTCCCATAGGTTTCCATGCTGTTAAAGGTAGGCATGGGCGTTAAGGGTTAGGAAAGACAGAGGAAAACTAAATGGGAAGGAAGTGTGAATTTCTCCTTCAGAATCTGGAAATTAAAAAAAAAAAAAAATCACAATCTCCAGGTATGCTCTTATTTTGACAGAAAACCCTATCTAAAGCACAGGACATGCAGGCTCTCCCCAGCCTGCAAAGTGTGTTTGCAAGAGCAGCATCCTGGCTGCAATAATAAACAGCTCCAGCTGCAAGAGGTCTGCTGAACACGCCTGGGCAGAGCAGTCGGAATTCCTTTCCTTTGACCATCTTAGATTTTCCCTGTAAGAGGCAAGTCAGGGAGCTGGCCCTGAAACGTCCTCATAGCCCTGTGCAGTTCTGCACTTCCCCAGGAACACATGCCCTCCCCCAGCCCGCCTCCCCACTTTTGTTTTATTTAGGAATATGTTGCCAGAATTCCAATGAGTTATCTATTCTGTGGCCCCGTCATTTTCCCACCAAGGCCTTGTCGCCGGCTGACTCAGGGTCCAGTCGCAACAGTGAGAAGAAAAGAAGAGAGCAAAAGAATTCTTTTCAACTTTTTTTTTTTTATGTTTCACTCATTTCTCTCTCTGTTTCCCCCAGGCCTCCTCCCCTCTCCTGCCCCCTGCCCCCTCCCCCAGCCTCCTAGGCTCTCCTTCGCCCCTTTATGTTACACGATCGCTCAAATTGAAGCTCAGGAGGGTCCTATAGGGAATGCATAGGATCCCTGGGAGAAAAAAGCCCCAACAGCTATACACCAGATGTATAACGTTATATGGTCAAACTGGCAAACACAAAAGCTGAAAAACAAAAGGCGTGAATTAGGGAGAAGCATTCAAAGGCGTGTTTTCAAAACAGCCCGGCCAAGAGCCTGGATCCCCCTCCTGAGACTAAATGCTTGAAAGAAAAGGTGCTAAAGAAAGAAAGGAAAAGAAAAAAAAAAAAGCCCATTTTTTCTAATTAGCTGAGGCCTAACAGGCACAGAATTTCGCAACTAGTTTTCATCAAGGGGGTTGTGGCTTGTGAAACGAAAAAGATGCTTTTAAAACCTGTGATGTGGGCCTTCTTCCGACCAAAACTAGACTTGGTCCTCCTCTTGCTTTTTTCCCTTGCTCTTGCTCTTTGGGGTCTACCTTGCTTCGTATGTGGATGAATCCCTATTTTCACATTCTTCCCCAAAAGGACAAATATTATTTAGGTTTAAAAAGGGAGCAGGAGGGAAAAGCACAGTGGCCCTCCAGCTCCTTCTCTCTGGAAGGCAGGGGTTTTACTTGCCAGCAACAGTTCCGAGTGGCTCTGAATCTCATTCCAAAGCTCTGCAGAGATCGAAAGGTTCTGAGAAAGGTGTCACTGCAGGCTGAGTGTGTGAATGTGTGCGCCTGTGTGTGTGTTTTCTGTAAATGCTGGGATTGAGATTAAAAACCTTCCACCACTGTGAATTTAGATATTTGGAGGATGATCTCTTGCTGGGGTTTTGTTTTGTTTTACCCAAATGCAACGAGGCAATGTTTTCAGGGCTGCAAGGTGTATTCCAGCTACACTGTTGGTTCTACACCTTGAAAAAGACACACACGATTTTATTATTATTATTATTATTATTATTAAAGTGTTCAAAGTGACATCACGGCTGGAGACTTATTGGTCCTGTGCTGCCTGACAAATTAAGAACTTGCATTCTTCAATCACATTTCTAATGAGAAAACAAAATAGAATTTGTGGGTGAGAGTTGGTGGGCAGGCTGCATTTTGAAGGGAGGCAACTTTAATTGCTGCGCCCGTCTGGCTTGGATGCCTGTGGTCCTGCGTGGTGTGATTTAGCAACAAACGCTTATTCTAATGAATTGGCCTTATTAGGGGGCTCCTCATATTCTTTCATAAAGAGCGGAGCTATTCGGGACTTCTGAATGCTACAGTCTCTTGATATTCTCACACTGAACGCTGTAGTGTGGGATTGCATTTCCTCCCCTGTATTTTCATAAGGCTCATATTTTTTCATGGCAGGAGAGTGAACTGAAGAAAGATAAGGAAACCACAGAGCTTGCAGGTACTGGGTATCCACAAACCCAGGGCCATGGAAGACGTTTTCAAAATTATTATGCAAAAAAAAAAAATGTATTTGTGTTCACAGCTGAACAACCTGGGATTTTAGTTCAGACACCTCCTGGCACATTTTTTTTGATAAACTCATGGCAATGTATAAAACAGATTCATTAGCTTTGATTAACCTTCTTTAACTAGAGTTAAAAACCTGCTGTAGGCAGCTTAGCTACCGATACGGACTTTAAGATACTTTATCATGTTTAAGACCCAATTACTGTTGCACTGCATAAGAATAAAACATCACAATAAAATGTGGTACAAACAGCCACTCTACTGCGCACAGCAAATAATCATTAATTTATAACAGCAACTTTCCTATTTCTATGGTTTTTCTGATGGCTGCACTTAATTCAAGATGAATACTCTGGAATTTGACGAGGATAGCAGACACTAGTCCCCAGCAGTATCCACTGTTGACTCTTTTCCCATTTCACAGTGTTAGGTTGGAGTCTCAGCTCCTGTGAAATTTTCAAATTAATGTAGAATAAAGGAAATAACGTCAACCAGATTCCACAGAATTAGTTCTGTATCAGAGAAGAGAGAGTATTTAGGTGAGGTGAAACTTTAGGATTTTAAAGCAATTTCTTGTCAATAATTAGACATATTTCTAATTAGAGAATTTAACTATTAAAGAAACACAGCCCAGTAAAATCAGTATTGAGCAAATTAAAAGAGTAGCCCATACAATGTAGGTGCCAATGTTTCAAAAGCACTACAGTGAGTGCCATTATGTGCATCTTGCTGGAGAGTCACCGCAGCACACAATGAGTTAATTTTGGACAGGATTTGACTGAACAGGGAATAATGAACAGTGAGATACTGCAGCTTTCAGGCAAAACAGAGTAACAACAATTAAAGAGAGAGAGAGGGGGGATAAAGGGAAAAAACAATCTCCAGTCAGTTAACTAACCAGAGAAGTCCAGTGTTTGAAACAGATAAATCCGAGGCCACCAGGCCTGCCGCTGCTGCTGCCCACTATGCCGACGCTGCTGGCTTTGTGTGCCGGTGTGGAAGACGTTACAACATTTGTGAGCCAACTGTTTGTGGGTTTCTTCTCATCTGCTTTAAAATATTTGGTTTTGCCGTATTTCCATAATAACCACAACCACACTCTCCCCTCCGCAAACCCCCCACAACAACAGATGTGTGTTCTAAAAGGAAATAGAGACACTGATATAATCAGACTCTAGTTAGAGTGCTTTCATACTAAATTCTCCAGCAAATTCGCAACAACAAAAAACTCCCAACCACTGATGGAATTAATCTAAGGTCCTTGATTATTCGAAGTTCTAAAAGTTTTCATTTTGCATTTTGTGTTTGAATGTATAGGGCTTTATTTATCAAACTGCAGCATAATTTTCCCTTCAGTTGGAGGCTGTGATTGTGAAACAAATAAATTGAAACTTAAGGGCCCGTTCTCTCCAAATTTAGTTCCATTATCACTTTAAGAATGCACACTACTTATGATACAAAAGGGGTGTATGTTGCCTGTTATTTAGTTGCTAACTCAGCAATATGTTGGTTAACACAACACTCTTTAAACTCCTTTCTGGGATTGTTTTACTGAAGACCTTGTGTAAGTGAGTGAGTGTGTGTGTGTATGTGTGTGTAAATGTCAGATATTACATGGCAGCAAGATATCTTCCACATATTTAACATTTACTATTTTAAAGTTTTTTTAAAAAAGAATAAAGATTTCAAAGACTGAAATAAAAATAAAGCCTATTTGAAATAAATGCTCACTTTATTTGAAATAGGAATACTGGTGATTTTTTTTAAAGTAATATTTCATCAGAAATACATGTGTATTTGTGCATCCTATGGTTTTCTTATCTGTATCGAAATGGATTTATTTAACATATATTCCATGCTCTACATAAAATCTGATATGCATAAAGGACATCAAATGCACCTCATTATACTCTGCATTAAATACCTTCCAGTCTTTATACTACATCATTTTAGTCAGAGTGCAGTAGCCTCTGTGTTAAGCTTAAAATAGTTTATTTAATCTTCCTCGTAGCCTACTCTTATTAATATATCCACCTAATAACATTGGAGTTAGAAAAGATAACTACAATTGAAGTTTTTTGATTTAAAAATGTATTATATATATATAATATATATATATATATATATATATATATATATATATATATATTACATATATAAAACATATATATTTATGGTGATGTCCTCTTTGGCTTCCCGCCTCAGTATGGAAGCTGGAACCACTTAACCTCAACGTATAAGTCCAGCCCTGAAATGACTGGAAATCATCCTGACCCTGGGCAGGGGGAATTCAGGAAGCTATAGACCAGCAGCTCCTTAGCCAAGCATGAAGTTCCCTTGGCCGCTGGACAAACACTATTTCCCTTTGCTCCATAGGACAAAGCTTAACTCCTAGTCTAGTTTGATGTATCCCATGCTGCTTCCGTGCCCCAGCATAGTTCACCGATTTTCTTTACTACAGGACCCCTCCTTTTGAAGCACTGAGAACAGGCTCTCCCTGAGTCTGATGCCCCTGTCTTCATGCTACAACTGGATGCTTTTTGCTCCCCCATCTTGGACCTCTCTCCCTCTCTTCATGTCTATTCCTAGGCATCCTATCACTTCATTTGCCTTCTTGCTTCCACGCACACCAGTCAGGTTTTCTCTGACATCCCTAGAAGCCCAAACTTTTTAAAGATCAGTTCCTGTGGCTCTGTCCAAACCCCAGGTTCTTGGCAATTCTACTCTACCTGGTCTCTGTCATTGACCTTTTTAAACTGGGTGGAGATCCTTGTGTAAGTTTCAAAGAAAAAATGAAAAGACAGAAACAGACTAGAATCAAGATGGTGGGAACCTTCCACAGGCTTTCTTACACACATCCCTTGTCCTCATTTCCTTCAATTATCTCCTAGATTCTTAACCTGTTTGAAACTATTTACCCTCTCCCCATAATGCAACTCATAGTCACCAAAGATAGAACATTTGTTCTGCAGCATTTTGGCGTAAACTCAGAGTCATCCTGTGTACAAGTTTTATCAACTGTGTACCCAACAAGGACCTGCAATTAACCATAAATATACAGAGAGAGAGCAAAGAGCATCCAACTGTATAATGATGACAGGGGCATCAGACTCAGGGAGAGCCTGTTCTCAGGGCTTGGAAAGGAGGGATCCTGTAGGAAAGAAAGTCAGTGACTATGCTAGGGCACATAAGGAGCATGGGCTATATCAGACTGGACTAGGAGTTAAGCCTTGTCCTGTGGAGCAAAAAAAAAAAAAAAAAAAATATATATATATATATCTCCAGCCCTTAAGTGACTGGAAATCATCCTGACCTGGGCAGGGGGAATTCAGGAAGCTATAGACCAGAATATATATATATATATTTATGTATTTATTAATTTATTCAGTAGTCATTTGCAGCAGTGTGAGAGGCTGCCACATGGGCTAATTTCAAAAGGAGGTAGCCATCCAAGGGGGAGAGTTGGATGTTATAGAGAAGTAGGGAGAATTCTTTCCTTGAGCTTTCTTTTTATAAGGCAATGAGAGTAGGCTCTGAACACGTGCCCAATGAAGCAGGCCATGCCAGGTTTCTAACCGTTGTTGTCTCTTCATCCTGATGTGGAAAAGACAATTAAGCATCCCTAGTCAATACTTACCTTGTAAGACCCACCTGGATGGTGTCAGTTTGCACTGCTAATAATTGCCCTTTGACTCACACCCAGGTGTCATTTTAGGTAATTGACAGAAAAGGTGACTTGAATAGCAGCCCCTTATACATTTTCTTCTGAAAATGTTCAAGTAAATCTTTCTTAAGCTTTAAGGCACTCAGAATCACTTAAGAAATTTAAACAAACAAAAGTAGAAGTCCAAGTCCCACTCAGTCGGGCTCAACTGGTTCAGGGTTGGGGTAGAGGAGGGTGAAGAGACTTAGAGATTATTATTGTTCTACAGGATAGAGAACACTACTATACTTCTTAAGACAGCTGACTACCAGCTCAGCCATTGCTCTGCGGAGTGATAGGAAACTCAATAGGCCATCTGCTTTCAGCACCAGTCGATATCAGTTTTTCATGCTTCTGAAACAGCCCACACTTTCTCCTCTGGTCTGCAGACAGACAAACAGTACTGTAGTCTTGTCTAAGTCACCCCCTTCTCTAAGGACCTACATTGTGAAATTAAGGTACAACTCTTTGGGCCTGCAAAGCAACCAATCTTTCCATGAAATCCCAACTAAGCCTTGACTAACCACCTCCTTGATTTATCCAAACCTGGTTTGTTTGTGCCTGTGTTCACTAGAAGCCTGACTTTTTCCTGATGGACCATTAAAACCCATCCTGATTTTATTCATTGAGAAGTTCCTGATATGTTCTGCTGTGGATTCCTCTTATTGGGCACAGGGTTAGATTTGGGAAAACCTTTCTTTAGCTGCAAGCTCTGTGACTGCTTTATTACTAGGATCATCATATTTCATTCCCAACTTCAACATCCCTTAGAAGAGGAATCAGTCTTTTCCCTTCTTGCCTGCTACTAAATTCAGCACCAATCTGTTGGAAACTTGACTTCTAGGTCCTGAAAAGCCAAGAAGCTAGTAAAAGTTTTATTATTCATTAATTCAGAGAGGTAAGTGAAATCTCCTAAGAACTAACATTGTCACCACTTAGCTCTTTCTTCTCTCTCTTTCTTTTCTCCCTTGAGGATGTTACTTAGGCCTCACACACCTGGGCAGCCTTCTGCTGCTGGTTCAACGTCTGTAGATCTATAAGAACTATAGAGTTTTTATAAATTGATGGGCTCTGACAATATCTAATACTTGTAGG
Source organism: Callospermophilus lateralis (assembly GCF_048772815.1). Taxonomy (NCBI): domain Eukaryota; kingdom Metazoa; phylum Chordata; class Mammalia; order Rodentia; family Sciuridae; genus Callospermophilus; species Callospermophilus lateralis. Next base: position 141,431,805 of record NC_135307.1, on the reverse strand, counting down.
GTGCATTATAGTTTAGATAACACTTTTACATGCATTATTTCATTAATCTTTCTGGGGAAAGTGGCTGACTCGTGTATATAAAAATAAAGAGAGCTGAACTTAACCACACAGCATTGTTGGGAATATGAAATTAAGTGACACTAAGTGAGATACCACACAGGTACTCCACACATATCTCTTGCATTCCTCTCCTGAATGTGCTGTCCGCTGCTTATATAATGCTCATCTGCACAGGATAGTTGCCACATTATTTTTCTACTCTTTTCTTGGTAAATAGTGCATAATGTAAAGCACTTAGCCAGGTGACTCTTAAGATCTCTTCTAGTTCCTTGTGAGGCTTTTTTGCCAATTACCTAAACATAATTTTGGAAGTTTCTGAATTATTTTTTTCCTCTAAGAGACTGTATGTTTTCAAGTAGACTGTTGGTTGAAAAAGAAGCAAAATGAGAAAACCTAATGTGATGTTAGACCTAAGTACAGGGAGCGTTACAGGATCTGATCTACTGTTCCAAGCTCTCCAGTGGTTGTCTCAGTAGCAATCCCACCACTGCTCAGGTCTGAGAGGCAAATGGAATTCCCTTTAGGTAGGTTCCCTGTTCACATGGCTGTTTTGCTCTTTGGAAATGTATATAAGCAGATTTTCATGGGTTCATTGAAGTTTACATAACTTCTTATACTTGATGACTGGTTCACCAAAATGAAGAGCAGCATTTAGGATTATGAAAATCACACATGCTTAAAATGAGTGGAAAGGTGCAAATATATGCATAAATTCCAGTAGAAGAAATATAGTGAATATTAATTCATGGTATTGTACAGGGATCACATCAGAGAGAGGCACATCCTTATCCCTGAGGCCAAGCTTAAAGTTAAGGGTTTTTCTCATTGGAATTGAATCATTTCCACGAGCAACCCTTTGCTTTGTGGGAAAGCCTACCTTTCATCTTAATAAACAAGCGGCAATATCAAAATGTGTGATTAGAATAATCTAGATCTAATGGAGACAACTAATAATATTGATCTGAAGCATCCAGTCATTCATTTAATACAGAACTAGGGAGCAACCAAAATATGCCCTGTGTTTTTCTAGATATTTTGCATTTAGTAGTGAACAGAGCAGTCAAAAAGCTGGTCAGATTTCTCCAGAACACAGTTAATATTCTGACAGAATCCAAATCCTGTGGGCCATATATCTCTTTTAGATATAAAAGAATGAATGTAGGAAATAAATCAAAGATCAATAAGTTTGCATCTGAGTATTCCAGTATCCACCACTGATGTTCATGCATGGTCTGTGCACAGGGAGGAATACATGTAAGATGACCAGGGTGGCGCCGGACACAACACATTCAGACACCTGTTGGAGGAAGGTCACATAGGTCCTGCTTGTCTTCCCTTTGATGTTTGTGGGGAAACATCAAGATTATAAAAAGTCAGCTTCTAATAACACTCCTGTCATCCATTCCTTTCCTTGACTTTTATACAATGACTTTTAACTTTTGACTTTCCTTTAAATAAAGTATGTGTGTGTTTTAAAAAAATAAGTCTACCTTGGATACTGTTGACAAAGTTTCAACACCAAGTATTAAAAGATAAAAATAGGTATCTGAAGGTATGGTATGTTTCTCAGACTCTGGAAGTAACTTGAATTGAGTTCAAGAAGGCCATGTACTCTTTCTTGTCCTGATATAAACCAACAAATAAACAACTTCAAAAAGGCCAGTTTCACAGACATAAGACATCTGGATGCTTTAAAAAGGAATCCACATTCTTGGCAGTGTGTCCAAACTTGGGATCCAAATCTTCTGAAGTTCACACATCACCGTTGTGACAAAACGCTGCCCTGTCATGATGTGTCTCCATACTATCATGTCAACATTATCTGTTCTGCAGAACATCTCCTTAAAAAGTTGACGACCTAAGGGGAAATGTAGTTCCATCCCACAAGGCCCTGGAATTTGATCCTCCTTGTACATTATGCACAGAGGGTACTCTTTGTAACGTGCAGCTCATGATGAGAATGCTTGAGAAGGTCACTGGCTTAGTTCAAATAAACAAAACGCCTTCTCTATAACATTCTGGCATGATAGGCAGAGAATGAGAGCAGTCAGAAGACTGTAGAGAATACAAAGAAGAATCAGAGGCCAGTTCAGTTTAAGCTTATGGTAAGACTGTTTTTAGTCGACCGCAAAGAGAGCAATGTATAAAATAAAAGAAATAAAAAACTGGCTTCAATGTTCAGAATTCAAACCAGGAATGATTAATCTTTTCAAACAGGAATCACCTAAATCAATTTCCCCCACTTCAAGTCTTATGGGTAAAAGACTTTGTCATCCTGGGAACTTGGCCCTCCTGTTTTTATTGCAAAATTTGAGTCATTTTAGACTTTATGGTAATATTACTAAGTTAGGGAAATTTCCAAAAGCCTCATGTTCAGACATTTAAAGCAATACAACTGATATTAAAGAAGTTTGCTTACTTAAAGAAGAAAATTCCTTAAACAATGTATTCAATAAATTCATGTTTTATATATATATATATATATATATATATATATATATATTTTTTTTTTTTTTTTTTTTTTTTTTTGGTGAAAGACTTGCCATGTTCTGGGCTCTTTATAAATACTTTTTAGTCCTCCTGATCACTCTACATCTACACCTAAGCTGCAGAGGGTAAATAACTCCCCAAAATCTCCAGGGGCAAAGTCAGAATTGGGTCCCAAGACGGCTTTTCCTTCAAGGCTCAGTCTTTCCACTACTTGTAATGCCTCCTAATAAGGAATAAGATCAAGGCATCCTGGGATTCACCCAGGAGAATCTCAGGCTTTGTAACTGACAAACGATTGAATGGTGACATTAAATTATTTTTCAGGTATGGCTTCACCAGTTGCTGAGTTCATGGTCTTTGGAAAGAAATCAGGTGTGAAAGGAAATCCTGGGCATTTTGCAGTAGGCTTTAGCTAAAGAGCACCTTGAAAAGCTGACTGCTAGATTTATAGAGAAGGTCTTGCCTAATGAACTTGTGAATGTTCCTGCAGATAGCATAGCACACTCAGCCAGGAAACACACTGGACTCTGGACCCCAACTAAGAAAATCATTTGATAGGACTTCATATCAAAGTGCACTGCTTGCAATAAGAAGTCAGGCTGCAATGAGTCTCAGAGACAAAATAGAGTTCAAAACGAGGTGAAGAGAGATGTCTTATCCACCCTGAAAGAAGTTTACAGAAGGGCTGCTTGTGGACTGTTTTCAGGAGCTTTCATGTTTATGTTAATGTTAGTAGGCAATGATTTGGGGTACAACAACATCAAAAGGTAGATTACAAGAATAAGGATATGTTTTAGACAGCTTTTTTTGCTGCTCTGACCAAAAGAATGGACACAGACCATTTTAGAGAAGGGTAAGTTTCTTTGGGGCTCACCTTTTCAGAAATCATAGTCCTTAGACAGCCAACTCCATTACTGTGGGACAGAGGTGAAGGAGAACATCAGGAAAGAAAGGCATGACAGAGGAAAGCAGCTCAGGACATGGCAAACAGGAAGCAGAGAGAGACTCCCCAAGACAAAACATGTATCCCAAAGGCATGCCCTCAGTGACCTGCCTCCTTCAGCCACATGCCACTTGCCTACAGCTATCATTCAGTTAATCACTATTGGAGGATTAATGCTTTGATTCAGTTAAAACTCTCTTAACCCATCCTTTCACCTCTAAACTTTCTTGCATTGCTTCACACATGAGCTTTTGGCGAACACCTCACATATAAACCATAACAAGATAATATCCAGTAGTGACAGAAGTTCAACCTTCTTAGTGCTTAGAATTTTGTGACTGTTTTGCAAATGGTGCCAAGAATATGGAGTGAATTGAAATCTCCCTTGGGGGTGCATAGAATCATACTCAAATGTCTACAGGCATCTAACAGGACTGGAGAATATGGGTGAGATATCTCCAGAAAACCTCCATTCTGCATTCTAGTGATTTCTAATGGAGACTGGCGCGTGCGCGCGCGCGCGCACACACACACACACACACACACACACACATACACACACAAATCAAGTGAAATATAAATTTAGGCAGTTTAAAAGAGCAAGTAGTGCTCTTCTGACATTAATAAGGCATGAAAGAAAAAATATAACTTATAGTGAATATTGATTTGTGTTGTAGTGATTGTGCTTAACTAGAGATATTTTTTTCTGCCCACATAATGTAGGAGAAAAGCAAACAGATAAGTAATATTAAAGAAGATTAAAAAAAAAAAAAAAAAGGAAACCAGAAACACACACACACACACAGAGTCAAACACACCAAATAAGAAAATACTAAAAGTTTGGGAAAACTTAGGCTGTGATGAATCTGGAATGTCTCATAAAGTCTCATATGTTGAAAGTTTGGTCCCTAAAGAGCAATGTTCAGAGGTGAGGTTTTTGAGAAGTGATTGAATCATGAAGGTTCTCATCTCATCATCAGATTAGTCCACTTATGGATTAATAAGTTGACATTAGTGGGAGATGGTGGAAACTTGAGGAGGTAGGGTTTAGTAGGAGAAAGTAGGTTACTGGAGAAGTGGCCTGGAAGAGTATATCTTGTCCTGCTTCCATCCCTCACCCCGTGTTTCCTGGCAGCCATGAGCTTAGAAGGTTTCTCTGCTGCACTTCTAAAATGATGTTCTGCTTCATCCAGGACCCAGAATAATGGAGCCTACTGACAAGGAATTGAAAACCTTTGAAACCATGAGTCCAAATAACTCTTTTCCCCTTTAAGTTGATTTCCTCAGGTATTTTGTCCACAGTGGTGAAAAGCTGATTATCACAGCACAGTTACACCTATCAAAAACATGTTAAGCCAGTGACCTATTAATTTTAAACTATAAGGTTTAATTTGTTCACTGAACCACTTGGAGCTTATTTTTTAATCCCTTTAAATGTGGAATCTTGAAATATGCATGGCTGTGTTTAAGAAATATGTGACATGAAGGGAAATTTATATATATATATATATATATATATATATACCAATCCATATGTATTCAAGTATATTATATGCAAACATATGTTTACATGTTCATATTGTTGATACAATATACAAAATACTTTCACTTCCTTTGTCCCAGTTGATCTTTGCAAAAAACTTCAAATATTTATTCTTCCACTCTTCAGGCAGATTTCAAACATTTCCTGACTCTATCTCCAGAATGCTTGGTTTGTATCTGTATGAAAGATCTTAACACGCTCCTGCAATGAATTATATGCATGTTATTTTCCCACATGAGGAATGCCTAGAAGGAGACGAATTGTGTTCTCTCCATATCTGTATCCTTGACTTATGCTGGCTCCACATAGACCCCCCAGTTCTACTATAGAGATCCCAAGACAGTAGATTTGAAGTAAAAGAACAAAACATGAGGATTTATAGACAGATAGCTATACAAAGTAATAAACCCAATACCTAGACTGGCATCTGGGAGGAATTTTGTTGTCTAACCCATCTCCAGCGATGAACAGCACATCCTGCATGAAGCTCAATGAAGGCTTTTTGAAGCATTACATACATAAGGCATTCCATGATGTGGAAGGCAGTCAATAGTGGGTTCAGGACTTGATCTCAGATCTTCAGTGTTGTGTTTTCAATGTTGAGGAAATGAATCATTCCCCTGTCTCATGAAGATTTCCAAGCTGCCCTTGATATGTGCAGACATTGCATTTGTTTGAGGGATAGGAATTGGATGTGTGTTTGTAGGGGTACAAATTAATTGAACTATATTTCCCCCTTGGCATTTCATTTCTCTTTTGCCTTTTGTGTCACAACTATGTTGTTAAAAAAAATAGTCAATTCAATATGCACTGACTGCTGCTTACCTACTAAGTGCAACAAACGACCTTACCTAAGAGGAAAAAAAGGGGAGCAATCACCAACTAATCTGCTTGTCCATTGGGTGCAGCGCTGTATATTATAGCTCCTCCATGAGCTAATTCTACTTTAAATAAAATCATAATGACATGGGAAAACTAACATGTTCCAGGACTAGGACACATGTTTTGAAATTTATTACAAGAGTGTGCCTACATGAGAACATCATCTTTATATACCTTTGGAACTGATTAGCCCTTCGGTCCTTCAGATGTAATTAAACTTTCTATTATTTAGAAATACAATCTATTCTATTTAGAATCTATTTTATTTTAGAAAAAATAAATAATCTATTTTATTTAGAATCAATTACTTGGAAAGCATTGAATTGTACATTTTCAAAATTTCAGCTAATTCATATCAAACTCTAAACTATCACTTGATTTGACGTGCCACATTCATCCCCACCACCATGGTAATTAGCATGGTCCTGGAGGTACCATCCCGGCTATTGCCCTGACATTTTGACATGCACATTTTTGAGAAAATTAGGCTAACTATATTTTTCAGTCTTGCTCCATTTCATCTCTGGTTGTGTAGACTCGGTCTTAATGTACCTAAACCAAATGAGGTGTGATTTTCCTCTGGATAGGACTAGGTACTTTAAATAACCAGAAAGATTGGAGAAAGTGTTGTTTTCTTTGTAATTCCAGGAAAAAAAAAAAGATAGTGGAGATGCATTTTGAACCACTTCTAAAAAGGGAAGGGGGATCAACTGAACAAGTTTTATAGATAGTACTTGATTAAGTGTATACATTTCTCTACTTTACTATCCAAAAGTATAGAGAATAATTAAAAATTAAATTAACACAGATAATAAAGACTATTTTATAAATGTGATTGTGAGCTTTGGAAAGGGACATATTTAGTGGATAACTGTATTCTGAAGTCCATATTTGGATACACATCAATTTTATTTTTTAGTAATCTCAAGTGCTTAACTTAAATTTCATTTCTCATTTCTGCCAAAACTACCATGAAGAGGCATGAGGTTTCCAGCTCACAATTCCCATCTCCAGAGGTTTAAAAACTTAATCTATCTATGTGAATGCCTTGGTAAGGATCCAAACTGAATTTGAACTTTAGATATTTGAAAGTGACCTGTTACTGTGTTAAGTCCAAATTGGCCATCAAGAACCCTATGGGCCATTACCTCATTGTTTATTCTGGTAAACTATAAATATTTTTAAAAGCCCAAATCGTGAAGTTAGGAGAGGACATTTTATATCTCTCTATCATTGTCACTTCTTTCTCTGCTACTTTGGGTGTTGGCCATGTATCTGAGAGTCCAGTTGGTAAAACAATCAGTAGTATTGACAGATGATGTGATTGTGTCTGAAGCTACATTCCTCAGCCCTTTTAGTCTCAGGAGATAATAGGAAATATACTTAGAAAAACTTTATTATAAACACTCATGTTGATCCAAATATTTTTATACTCTCAGTCAAATCAGGCTCCATATGCTCAGTGAAATCGGGCATAACTTTCTCACCATATGATGGAAAGATTACATATAATACAAGTCTTTCTCTTAGGATGTTATTTTTTCAATATAACAATCTAATGTTTCATAGTTACATGTGTAATATGTATACATATAACTATGCATAGTTATTGTGGACCAGAGAGATACACCATACTTCTAAAAATAACTATTGGGGCTATTAAGTTATCAGAGTCTAAACTATAGAAGCAAAAGAAGTTTAGAAGGAAGAAATCGAACTATGAGATGGTTCAAAGGAAAAAAAGACACTACAACCATGAAGTGCACACTAAGCTCAAAACAATTCTACAAAGTGTCATTCTTTGCAGATGAGGATCCTGAGGTTCCAATGGTAAATAATAGATCCAGAATTGACACTTAGATACACCTGACTTGAAAGAAAATGTTCATTCCTACTTTCCTGTATTTAATTCAGATGACTGGAAAGGGGGTGTGGCATGGGAGTCGGTAGCAACCATGAGCTGAGTAGCAGTCAAGTGCAGCTTGTGCTACCAGAAGTCAGTAGATGGAGATATCAAGGATGCAATCAGAAATATAATGCTGTTAGAGAAGAGTTTGGAACTAGAAATACAGTTGGGTCTCTACATCTACTTGCTAGTCAGGGCAAAGAGAACTTCATGAAAGGGGTCAGAGCCAAATCCTCTTCAAAATAAGGATAGCTGTCAAAAGAAGGAGGAAGGAACAGGGGAAAATGGCTTGAGAGTTATCAACACCACAAAAGTTTCATTTGTTTTCTTATTATTTTAACACAGGGATTTATCATAATTTGTATTAAGGCAGTATTTAAAAGTAAGTTCCGTATCTCAAAAACGCATGTAGAGTGCTAATGGGTCAAACTAAGCTGAACAGGTTTTTTACCTTCTTTAATTGGTTTGATGTATCTTGTAGGTCTCTAAAATGGGGACAAGGCATGTCTATATCCTAAGCAAATTTGACTGTTAATGGAATTACCACGGAGGAAAGAAACAACAAAGAGGGAATAATGATGAAATGCTAGAGATGGCAGTGTGCCTTCATAGATCAGAGCTGGCAGCAGAGGATAGAATTAAGAAATCAGGAAAGGAGGTCTTGAGGATAAGCAGTAGGGTGTTGAGTTAGAAATAACTATGTGATGATAAAAGGGACGGATAAGGACAAAGAGAGGAAGCATATAGGCAATCAGTACTATGGTATGTAAACTAGGCAGCCTCTATCTATCTATCTATCTATCTATCTATCTATCTATCTGTGCCTTTATTTTGTTTATTTATCTTTTTATGTGGTGCTGAGGATCAAACCCAGGGTCTCGCACGTGCTAGATGAGCACTCTACTGCTGAGCCACAATCGCAGCCCCTTGGCAGCCACCATCTTATCAATACATCAGCAGTGAGACCTCCTTCCAAGACCATGCAGAACTGTTGAGACGTATTTTAGATTCCTTACTGTGGAACTATGAACAAAATAATAATAACAATAACAACAACAATGATAATAATAATAGGATGTGACGCTGATGGAAATAGCAGTGAAGCCAATGTCCACCCAGGATGAGTAGGCAATCTGGGACATGGGATGCAGTAATGCAGTATCTGGAAAATTCAGACTGATGATAGGTACAATGTGAACCAATGATCAGAATGAGAGAAACTCAGTTGACTGAAAGGATTATGTTGACTATGGAGTGAGGCAAGAGACAGATGAAAGCAGACCAGACAACTAGAAATTGAAGAAAGAAGATCATAATGAGAAGGAATGTGTCTGGTAGGGACACAAGTAGTTAAGAGATTAGAGATAGTCTTAGAGAGATGCTCTAAGAAATTTTGGAGGGGGAATAGCTCTAAAGTATATTCATCCATTCATCCATTCATTCATGTGTTGGACCCGTCCTAAGATATATGATCTGTAAAGCAAAAAATATACCCAGCGATGGAAAAATCAAACTCATTAGAGAAATTAATGAGTTGATAGGTATGGATCCCAGCTGTGAAAATAAGGATGGCGAATTGGAGAATTTAAACCAAGTGCTATAAATGATGACTAAGAGATGGGCTCAAACTGCAGAACTTTGGTTCCCTACAGACTGGCCCTCCTGGGAATAGCCCAGTGTCTTTCTTCATGGTTACAACTTTGTCTACTTCAGTTGAGCTTTACAAAGAATTCTGGCAACTCCAATGTGGAGATTCTCTGTTTTAATGACTGAGACTAGACGGGTAGAATGATGTCTTACATCACAACTCATAAATAAATCCATTTTTCATTACTAATCTTTTCACAGTGATTATATACATGTATGTATACACACGCGCGAGCGCACACACACACACACACACACACAACCACTTAGTAAAGATAAACATTTGTACTAACATTATTCCATGGAGTTCCATAACTGCTGTGTGAAATACTCGAATACTCAAGCAAGTAACGTGGCCTCCAACCTGTGGAGAGATTTAGTGGCCCATGAAAATAACCATAATTGAGGTATAAGGGCTCAAAGAGTAGAGCCAGGGATGTGGGTCCCAAATAGAGCTCTCTCCACTCCAGTATCTGTGGCAGGGACTCAGTGTACTTAGTATCCCTTGCTGGATGCCTGAGTGAACAAGCACATTTTTAAGTGTTTGATTTATTGAAAGTGCATGCATATCCCAAGGCACAGAAGCTTGAATTCTTAGAAGCATGAATACTGTCTAGAATCTAAAGAAAATAGAACCAGGAAGTATGAAATTACAGCAAATCTGTCCTGGTTCTCCACATTTCCTCAGGCATCACAGTTATTAGACTTTCCTATGTGCCATTGTTAGTCACAGAGAAAGCTCCATCTTAGATCACAGGAGGAAAGATAAGACCTATAGGAAGTAAAATCATTCCTCAAGATAACTAAACAAGGACTTCGGAAGAGGAAGCTGGCCTTAGGGAACAGGAAGTGGGAGGAAGTTCTGCTTCACTATGTATTTCAGAAGTGCATAGGCCTCCACTTACAAGGGGAAGCTTAAGGTTCCTGTCCTTACTTCTGTCAAAGAGAACTTGCTATCCCTAAGATTTAGGGAAAACAACATTTCTAAGTGTTTTTCAGAACAAAATACACTAAGTAAAACTGACTGATCCCAGGACTCTAAGAAATGAAAGAACAAAATAAAACTTAACCTATTTTCTGACTGCTTCTTAAAAGAGAATTTCTGGGGAAAGAAAACAGGGAATGATCTCTTCTTTATGCTATTGGTGAAAGACGACAAGTTCTGCCTGGACAGTCAAGCCAAGCCAACTTCATTCCCACAGAAGCACAGCTCTGTAGTGTCACTGTTGCCATTGGGTATCTTTAAATTTGCCTTTTGAGGACTGTTGTTGTTGTTGTTGTTAAACCAAACTGTTGGGAACAGTAGCTCTATCTACTTGGCTTATGGTTTCAGATCCTCCAAACCTGTCTCTCTCCATCCTGGACTAGATTTGCTGAGATGCAGCTAGAAATCACAAGCAGCAGATGGAGTCCAACTTGCCAAGTGCTAGAAAGTTCATAAAAGTTAAATTTATTTAATCATTAGGCACTTAGGCATCAGGATCTTTAAAAGAATTCAATGACCAGAGCACTGACCTTCAGTGTTGGAGGGAAATGGAGCTCAAAGAGATCACATGACCAATACTTGGCTGATAAAACAGCCAGTGACAGGTAAAAGCAGCAGATGTTCAGATCTTATCTCTGGGAACTCATTTATTTATGAGTGTTTATTTCATTAAGCCATTTCTAGGGACAGAAAAAGGGCACATTTAATGGGCTGAAAAATTCCCACAAGAATCACAAAATCAGAGATTAGGTATAGAAAAACCATGTTCTGTATACTGAGTCTGTTCCCTTTGGCTTAGTCTCTCATCCCTACCCCCATCCACCAAGTTCTAGCCATTCTAGTATGACTCAACCCTGGGCTGTCTCCCTCTTCCCTTGTGGTGCTATTTCCTAACTGAAATAGTTTTCTAATATATAATTTGAGTTGTTGTCTCATGGATTCATCAGAAAATTATGAGTTCTAAAATGCCTTAAGCAACATTTGTGTGTGTGTGTGTGTGTGTGTGTGTGTGTGTGTGTTTTAAGTGGGAGAATTCAAAGACTCTCTCAAAAGCCTAGGTTCTCAAAGAGTAAAAATGCCCCCATAAAAGTATAATGGTCAATTAAAAATAAAATCAAGAAATATTGCTCTCTCTTGAACTCTACCCATAAGAAGCAATGCAGATCTAATTTAGAACATGCTACAGTGATAAAAATTCAGCATATGAAGGGGGATAGGTAAACTTCTAATGGGCACTAAAAACCCCAAAGGAGATCCACTCTTTAAACTTCCATGATTGGACCATCTGGTGTTCTCAAGAGCATCTTAGTTTTGTTAAGCACCAACAGCTGGAAATGAAGTATAACCAGATCTCTTTACACAGGACCCACATACAGTAATACCCTGAAGACTGAAGTGCCCAGCGCCCTTCCCAAGCTAAGCATCAGAAATCTTGTCAAATACAAATACACTCTTTAGTATTCCACGCTCATTTGGATATAATTCTATAGCAACATCATTATTTTTGATAAATGCAAATTATAATGTCTCATTGTAAGATAAAACAAAAGGTAAAACCAATAGGAACATTTTTCCAATGGGGGCTCTTTCTCTGGTTGGCTTAAATATGGAAATTTTAAATGCAGGATTTCCTCTGAGATTTTTAGTGATCATTAGGAGTTGCCTCTTCCCCATATGCATGCTGGATTCCTATCTTTGTGACATGCTTCAAATAAGATCCTTGTAATTTCTCATGGGAGGACTTTAGGAGAAAATAGCACGTTTTGATTTTACATATTAGTTAACTATTATGTTTTATGGGACATTTTTATTCTTTAGGATGTAGGCATTCAGGGGAGTCCTTGAATTGTTTCATATTAAGAAAATGTGAATGCTGGTAGGAAACTGTTCCTATTATTGGTAGTCTATTCTCCTAAAGCAAGTGAATTCCACGTGTAAATATGTTGCCTAGTGGCTATTATTCATTGGGAGAAAAAGTGACACTAAAAAAAAATAATAACAACATATACTGTCATGGTGGCAATCATGGACTAATTTGGCAGCAACTGAATGCAGAAGGTAGAAGGGAAGAAGAGCTTAAGAGAGTCAAGTGCTGGGGATGCAGTGATGATGAGGACCTCAAGGACCCATGGTGTATATTCTCTACAGGGAGAGACAGATAATGTGAAAATTGAAAGATAAATAAAAGAATCCAAGTTGTCAGGAAGTCAACAAAAGATTGCAGTAGAGCATTAATAAGAAGAGAGGGAAGGAGGTGAATGCTTCAAATAGGTAAATAGCATCCTGGAGGTGGGTGTGGGGACACAGATAAATAAAACAACAACCAAAGACTGGGGAAAACTGTGGAAAAGATTCCACAAACAAGGAGGAGACAGCCACTCTCTGCCCATAGATTGAAAGGATTCCTTGAAATATAAATAATAATAATAATAATAATAATAATAATAATAATAAAATTAAGAAGTTATATAGATATTGTAAAGTATAGATACTTTACCAGGTTGAGAAGAGATGGGAATTTAAAGAACTGGAAGGATAACAGGGAAAAGACAAACAGACACAGGGAGCCAATCAGAGCAAGAGAGAGAGAGAGAGAGAGAGAGAGAGAGAGAGAGAGAGAGAGAGAGAGAGAAGAGCCAATTTGGACAAATGAGAGAAGATCCAGTAAGGACAAGCAGAGTAGCTCTGAGTGGCCAAGGCACAGACCACCCTCAAGAGAAGGTGCAGATTGTTGAGGAAGCTCGAATGCCATGTTTAGCACCCTCAAGAGAAGGTGCAGATTGTTGAGGAAGCTCGAATGCCAGTTTAGCTGCCATGATGACCTGGCAGCAAAGGTCATCATGATGTGACCCTTAGGACTATCATCCTAGCAGAACCAGGTGGGAAGTATATGGGCAACATTCACCCTTCAGTAGCCTGCCTTCAGATGCCAACACCTGAAAATCAGAAGGATAATTCCAAAAGCCATCATATGAACTCCCAGGGATAGTGGGCCTGCAGTTCCTTCTAGAACTTACCATAGCTATATGAGGATGAATGAAGAAAGAAATAGAATGGCTATTTTATAAGTCAACGATAAACCTTGGTTGGAAAAGACTTTTGACTCCTATTTTCACCTATCATGTCTCACACTCTGGTTTGGCACTTTGGGCTCTCCAAAATAAATAGGCAAAGCACTTCATGGACCTTTATCTCCAGACTAAACCTGCTAACAGTGTCCTAGATTATAGATGATGAATGTGCACTTTGCAAGCCGTCACGCTCACATTCTTCAAATATAAAATACTGCCACTTGTTATAAACTAAAATAAGCATTTACAGTTTCCTGAAAATTTTTGAAAGTGCATCAGCAATTATATTTGAATTATAAAGTCAGCTAAAAACTCGAGGCCAGACTGAATTCCAAGGCTGATCCATGGCAGCACATTCAAATCCAGAGGCTGCAGCTGGCCAAGCAGGGAAAGAATAGTTCTCTAAGAGGACAAATTGAGCAAGCTGTTGACAACGACCTCACGATTGAGTATTGTTCTGAGATTAGTTTAAAGAGAAAAAGAAAAGATTCCTCAAACCCTGAATCATTTATTAGCTTAGGATACGACTGATACAGTTCCCAGCCCAGAAACAGAAGTTCAAATTCTGACGCCCTGGGACATCTGCTGTCAAGCAGACTTCAGTGCCAACACCATTGGATCCAGGGAAGGAACAAGATGAATTCCATTTTTACTTCGAATTTCAAGGGGGATTACTTCAAAAAGGAAAGAAAAAACATGCTGAGGCAAGGAAACTGAAATCAATACACCCATGGTGACGGATTCAATTGGAATAAGAAGAAAGTTCATTGGTATATCAACAAAAAATTCCCTTGCTTTAAGATGATATTTTGAGAGCATCAATCTTATGAACTACTCATACAGCCATAGAACTACACTTGGGTTGCTTTATCCAGGAGAAATGATAGATTCGTCTCGCTATGAGTTATCACCCGGTTCCTCTTTTGATCCATGACAAACTCAGGCAATACAGAGTTCTGTCTTACAGTAGCAAAGAAAAGAATGTGATTCTGATGGAGAGAGACATAGTTGATGTTATTATCATTACTATTGAAATGAATCAAAGTCTTAATTAAAACAGATATTTGGTATTTTATTCTCAAACTTTGATTTGGAATTCTAAGCAATTCTAACAGTGACTCATACAAAGAATATTGATTTGACCAATAAATGTCCCTGACTCTGCTTGAAAAACTATGTTAGTATGTTTTAATTGGTAAAAACTTACTTTATGAAGAAGTTATGACCTCATCCTTCCCACTGGCCCATGGAAACTGTATCTAGCCCTCAAATAGATTCCAGTTATCTTGACAGGAGGTCAGAGACAAATTTAAAGAGTATATCCACTTGCTAAGCTCTGATCGCTTGTTCCTACCTTGTACAGGTTGTCAAAATCTATCAAGAAGTTAAGGCTTGCATATTGCAACTGTTTTTGTATGTTTTTCTTTCAGAACTTTAAAAAAAATGTAATGAAAGAGTTTCTTTAAGCACAGGACTAATTTGGAGGATTTGAAAAACCACATACCTACCAGCCTTTCATAAGTGGGCACACGTCTGCATAAGCCTTCCTGGTATGTGGCATGGGTACTCTGATTCCCAGATGATGGGGTAACTCTTGTTCAAATTAATTTTGGAGGTAACTGGGGCAATGTTTGGTGAAAGCCCTGTAAAATAGGTCACCTTCTACAAGTGTAAGAAGAGAAGATAGTCAAAGGGTAGCCAGGAGCAAGAACGTATCACAATTCTGAGAGAAGAGGATTTAGTGATTGTTACACAAGGAAACTGTGTCCAAAGACCCTTTCAGAGGGCTTAAGAAAGGAGTCTTTGTTGGTGGGAGTGATTGGATCTGCCTCTGTTGCTTTCTTTTACACATCCCTGTATCCTGTGACACACCAAGCACGCCGTTTAGAGAGGTGAATGTCATGTGATACAGCTTAATAGAAACAAAGACATAAGGTTGGTGTTCTGTTCCCCATTTCTGCCCTACTTGGTGTATTACACTTTAAACATTGCCATACACCCTGTCCTGGGCTCAGCTAATGCCCAGGCAAAGTCACATGACCTGGAAAGGGTCCTCAGGACCTGCTTCAATCTGTGTCTGTTATTTTTATTAAACTAATCACTCTGTTACCCCATTTTCACTTTTATTACCTGACTTAACTGTTTCTCAGAAGACATCTGACCTCAGGAAGTAGATGTGTTTTAATCTCGTGTGCCATCTTTTAGTGAAAAATCATTTTGAAAATAGCCTTTAAATTGAATTGTGTCAATGTTTGTTCACCAAAGTTTATTTTTAAAATGGAGCATAATTTTCCTTTTGAAACCAAGTTTAGAAATAGGTACACTTTGAACATAGGTGTTTTATTTGGCAGGGGGGCATTATATCATTATGTTCCTGGTTCCCATGGAATGGGAACGATTTTAGGCAATGATTAAGGTCATGATTTAACCCTTTTAGGGTAGACATAGAACTATACATTATGAGAGTAATGCTTAAGAGCTCATATTTATGTAACCTCTCAGATACTTTAAAATTACTATTTTGTGCAATTTCCTTCCCATAGATAGTCCCTTCACCTGTTTGGAACACAGAGCCTACACTTTTGATTGTTGTGACTTTGCAATTAAATCTAGTAGTAGATCCATTTCTCAGGTGACAGGGGTTAGGGATACAGAGCTGCAGGACCTGTCCAAAATCAGGTAGCCAACTGTGTCAGAACTAGGTGTTTTTAAAGAGCTGACAACCCCATTTTATATATATAAAAAATCAGGTTACAACTTAGTTTCAACAATGAAAAAAAATAATTAAAATACAAGCGTGGTCAAACAATTTTCCAAAGGAGAACACTTTAGTATAAAATGTTCAGCATCAATTCAGTGTAGCAGCAGTGTAGTGGCTCTCAACTGGGCACAATTTTGCCCTCAGGGACAATATTTTCAATTGTTACAACCGAGGGAGGGGGAAGGTCCTAGTGGCATATCATGGGTAGATGCCATGGATGCTGATAAACATCCCACCAGGCACAGGATAGACCCAAAACAAACATCATCTGGCCCAAAAGTCAAAAACGCAAGATGTTAAAGGCTGTATTGGTTCACTGTGATGGTATATTTGCATTAATAAATGAATGAAATAAAGCAAAATTTTTAAAAAGCACAAGATGAAAAGTGGGATCATTCAGAAGAGTAAGGCAATTGTTGCTTTACAGTGTTCATTAAAATTCGGGCAGTCACTCAACTGGAATCCAGGATACCTAATTTTAAGACCATTTCAGAAGCAATTAACTGTTTATAATAGTTCAGCAAGGGACACTTCCTGCGGGTTTATTATTTGATGGAGGTTCCAGAGTGAGAGTGACATAGGACATACTTGCCCTGTATCAGAAAATTCTGCTCTGATGACAAATGTCCTAGGAATGTGAATTTTGTTCCTTCCCAATCCTCAGGCAGATGTTTTGTAAGGAAGTCTGGGATCTGCTGCAATACAACTTAGCCATGGAGAGCCACTGCTTCATGTTGGGTTGATCATGAGAATTTTTCTTCCCTCTGAATCATCCCTTTCTTTTACAGATTGGGAACACTTATAAGAGATAAAAGAAGGGCTTAGTCCCAAAGCCCTCTAAATGTTTGGACTTTTTAATGAAGGTCAAAAAGGACACCAATTAAAGGCAGTTATGGACTAAATTCAAAATGTTCATATTTTTACTTCATTCCAGTAAAAGTCTCTCTCCAAAAAATTCGGTCCCATGAAGGAATGAAGGAATGATAGATATTTTATTTTCTCTCATAAATGTTGGCAATACTTCACTCCTACATGTCTGAGGTTGTTTGCCAAGTACTTTGATATTTGTGAATGTGGCTATAAGGCTTAAAACAAGAGCAATGATAACTCATGCTAATTATTCAGCTTGTGTATTAATGCTTGACAAGAGCAAGAAGAACTTTATCTTCCTTGATTATGGTTGTAAAACTTAAGAAACCCAACAGGAAGTAGAAGATCTGTGTCCTTCAAAGTAAAATTTCCAATTCACAGAGCTTGCATCTAAATCATCAGGATCACTCTGTAGATGAGGTGCTCACCTTTACTGACTTCCCCGTCTATTCAGAACCTGGTCAATCTGGGTCTGGCTTATCCCTCCTACCAGGACTGAGGTTCTTCCCTTTTTCAGTATCAGCAGTGAGTCTGAAATAGGATGAAAATCATCATCCAGCCCCTGGTTTATGCACTTCCTCAATATACAAGATAAAATTTGAACAATTCAAACATTTCTGAAGTGAACATGTTCTTGCTAGGTCCCAACAGAAGTTTTGGTACAAATACGGGCTGGGGTATCATGCTGAATGCCTGGAAGTTCTGATGAAATGTGAGGTCTTGTAATAAACTGAATATTAATGAAATTATCTGGACTTTACCAAGCAATGATTTTGGTTTAAGGATGGGGAGTAAAATAACCAAGTGGCTTATATTTCATTCAATGTCTAGGTCCCTAAGAAGTGGGTCTGGCATAACAAGTCAATACCTTCTCTTCAGTTCATACCTTGGAAGACAGAAATTTCCTTTGAAAAAACCAAATGGCAGACTCTAGAGAAGGAAAAGACATGAGGCTGACCATTTGGACAGGCAGCAAAGATCTTAGGAGAAGTTGCCAAAAACACTTGGGATAGCAGCTCCCTCTCTGCAAGTCAGGTTTCCCACTAAGCTGTACATATTAGCCACGTGTTTACCCTCTGCTTATACTCAGCCCAGACTTTTCAGAGGGGTTCAGGCTGGAGACTCACTTTGCTCTCTGAAGGATTTGGATGTCTTGGTCAGATCTAGGCAAGACTCAGACATCAGATTGATACCAGCCTTCCCTCTTGCCTGAGGCCCTGGGATCAATCCCCAGCACTGCAAAAAAAAAAAAAAAAAAAAAAAAAAAAAACAAACAAACCTCTACTCTGTCAGAAAATAAGCCCCATATTGTAAATCCTCCATAACTGATTTTCTTTAAAAGAGTTACATTCAACTTGATGGGCAGGCAGTTGATATTCAGCTCAGTTCTACCTTCTAATGAATTTGTGCCAAAATTCAGAATATAACATTACAGCATCTACAAAAGAATAAAATAAAGTTCAGAAAGAAAACGAGCAATGTAGGACTCTGCTCCTTAAGTTTCATTCTTCACAGAAATACAGACTACATAATACTATGACACAAATACCTGCCACTAATTCCATCCACCTGTGACAGTGTTCAGATGACAATATTAACAGATGTGTTTGTTGGAATTTAGCTCATTCTTCCTCATCTTAAGATGTTGTTAATGGGATAATTTCCACTTTATTTTCTAGAATGAATTCTCCCTTAGTTAATCTTGAAAAAAGTGTTAAGGATAGGTTTTGGAATTTCATCAAAATTCCCAAATGATAATTTTTGCTCTCAATTTTCTCCTCCTCAAAACCATTTAACCCAGCAACTAATGAACAAATATATAGGATGACTTGAGATTGCTAATTTCTCTCTCTATGGCTTATTCAAAGGTAATAAACAAAATTAGCAGGAAAATAATAGAAAAGTTAAAGAAAAAAATTTAATGGCCAAATTTCTGGTTAATTTTCATAGATCAGAAATTCAGTTCTGAAGGGAAATTCAGTTTTGTCAGTGGAATCTTTTGAGTCCAGTGCTCATTTAATCTCCACAAGGAAGGTAATATCATGAGGTACAAATGAGGCAACAGAAAGCTAGTGCAATCAGGAGCCAGGTCATTTTCTCCTGAAAAACTGAACTCTTGGCTTTTCACACTGCTGCGCAAGAGCTGGGTCCATGTGCTGCAAGGTCATGTGTCATCTTGCATCTGGGTATCCCTCTTGGAAGGAATCCTCTGTGCATCTTACCTGCCTCTTAGCAGAAGCAGCTCTGTGCAGAGACAGGACTTCCTGTGAGTAATTTCATTTTTCCATATGCACGGCAGTCAGCTGGATCCACGTCCAGGAAGGGACCAGGAGCTCTGCATTCCTATGAACTCCTCAGGTGATGTAAGAGCTGCTGAGCCAGGAAGAGGAACCACACCTTAATCAGCAATAACTATTTAAAGAGCAATGAGTTGAAGTTCCAGGATAGGATTTTAGGATAAGAGGCCAAAAGGACTCACCCCTTTCAAAGATTAAACTTGGCTCCCC
Source organism: Callospermophilus lateralis (assembly GCF_048772815.1). NCBI lineage: Eukaryota > Metazoa > Chordata > Mammalia > Rodentia > Sciuridae > Callospermophilus > Callospermophilus lateralis. The sequence goes on along the minus strand of NC_135307.1, from coordinate 141,412,140 downwards.
TAAGGAAATTCCTTCAGTGAATTGTGCAACCATTTGCAAAATGCTGCAGGGACTAAACTAGTACACCCTTCTGGTTGCTGTTTATTTCACCAGTGGACTTGGGGTTCTCTGCCCATACACAGGTCCATGGAAGAACACAGCTGTTTTGTTTGAACAGACTGATTTCAAAGTTTGAGCTTGCACACAAAGGGCTTATCACCAACACCAGCCTTTCTCTGACAGCTGTTTTCTTTCCCAGCCCCAGGGCTCTGGTCGGAGGAAAGGAAAGGCTTGCTGAAGAAAGAAGCAGGGTATCAGCAAGCTGCAATAGATGCCTGAAGATCTGAGAACTCTCTCACACACACCCATGCACACACCCAGTTCGATCCTTGCACATGATTAATTATAGAATAATGGGCTGTATAAATGTATCATTTTTGTGCCTAAAAGCTGGTGTAGAAGCAGGAACTAAATTACTGCCTATAATAAAACAGGGAATTTCTATAAATTGTTAGGACAGATTTTAAAGTCCTTCAGAAAAGGCTGCTTATGGGAAGGTGTGTTCTTGATCGAACAAACCTGTATCCCAGCAGCGTGAGGTTGGCCACATGAAATCAGTGCGAGGTATGTGAGTGCCACATCTAGCAGAACTGATAAAAATCAGGGTCGTTGTCAGCTGTATAAATTGAGAGGAAGAGGCGCCTTCAGCGACTTCCTTTGGGGAAGGCTGGTTTTGTGCTGGTGAACTGCTCCCCCTGGTGGATCTGGAGTTGCCGTGTTTGCGACTCCGTCCTGTAGGGAACAAACGGGCTCTGGAGAGAACGGGGCAGTTTCTGGTACAGAGACATATCTTTTAGGGGGCAAAAAAAACAAAATACAAAACTTCCAGGCACCAAAAAATATATTGAACACCAGGTTCGGCCCCTGACAATTCTGATCATGGACCTCCTGCAGATTACAGAGAGTTTGTCTCTTTTACATCGTCCTGTGTGTTCTCATTTATTATGGTTGTTTAGACATCGTGGCTCTGTATTGATTTGAGAGGTGTGAAAAACTCTTAAGTTCTGTAGTTTATTTTATTCCCCTTTAAAAGTAATTCCGGACATTTCTAAGGGGAAAACGACTCACAAGGGGGAGTGCATTTTGTTGTGAAATCATTCTTTTCCCTCATTTCCTGTCTACTTTGGAATCCTCTCTCTCTCTGAAGTGGTCATGTTGACTGTGGGTAATTTATGCTTAGATCCTTGGTTCTACATATCTGCTCCAAGATAAAGACCAGTTTTATGATTTTCGGAGGGCCAAATTTATATCTTCATTATATATTTTAGTGCCAACGTAAATTATTTGTGTTCTTGTTTTCATTAGAGATATTTTCTGTGCACCCTGCCATGCACACGGAGAGGAGATTGTACAGGTCAGGCAGAAATGAAAATCTATGGCAACTCTCTCACTCTTTGGAACATTCTGCAACGAGTCACATTGCAGCCTCAGTCCAAACAGTTTATAAGCTAAATAAGGAGGTATTTTAAATATTTATTTAACAAGACATATTTTAAATAACCTACATATGTAAATAGAGCGTACTTAGCCTGTACATTATTGCCAGGTCGATTCTCATGTTCTGATATATAATTAATTACCGGTTTATTCCTCTGTAAACCTAAGCAGGGAATAATTCAGCGATGCCAGGTCACTGATGTCAGCAAAATTGTAATACCCTCCTGTCAGTGGGATCTGTGAAAGAGAAATTGAGATTGTAAAATCTGTGGTGGTGGGTGCCAAATTGTGTCCAAAAGACAAGTTCCTATCTCCATTTTAGTTGCTTTCTCCCAATGTCTAGACTTTTTCCCTGTGCTACTTTGGTGGGCTTAGAATGCACATTTTCTAAGTTTAAAACAAACTCAGAAACCAGGATAAGTGTGATCTATGTATTTTACAAAGTAGTCACCTAAAGTAGATGTATGTCATGTACATTGTAAATAGCACTGTTATATGTAGAAACAATAAAAGCACAGATACCCATCATTTTGGCATTTCTTGGTCATTGAAAATATAAATGTTTTATGCATACTCAATGAATATTTTTAATGCTTAAGCAAAATCTATGCACTCATTTTAAATTTTCTGAAGGAAAACATAGACATACATATTTTCTTTTCCATTAGAAATGGGCTTAGTCTTAAATATTTCAGCTGAAAACTTCTAAGGAATGTAAGTTCTAAACTTCAAAGTTGTCATGAACATAGAGAACTCAGAAAGAAAAAGTAAACACAAAATTGTGTCTTGTCCTCTTACACTTAATTTCTGATGATATGAAATAAGGTGATTTTTGGTCAGGCTCTGTAGTTCTACAAATGTGTTTCTTCTACACATAATGTATGTAGTTTGCCAAGAGCCCAACTCAAAGTTTTAATTCCTAACACTGAATAAGCTCATCAACTGGGTTCTGACCAAGGGCTTATTGATATCAATTACCCTGGTCCATATCCAAATCATTTAGAAAATTTAGTGTGGAAAATCATTTAAAATGATTGTTTCATGCTGTCATGACTACCAACTCTTTAGTTAACTAACATTTTCCTTATCACCCGACTTTTTGCCACATTTTAAAATGTTCCAAGTCTGACTTGGAACTAATCTTTTGCTATCCTGCATCAGGAAGAAACACTAAAACTTTGAGAAAATTAATAGTGTCAACAACAATAACAGCAAAAGGTAGATAAATAATCACTGGAAGCATTTTTAGATACAGAATCTGTTTATTAATTATATTATTACAGAGTTTAAACTATGTGCCATTTCTGTAGTGAATGTGTCTAGTAAGATGTAAATTGGTCATAACAGCTTTTGAACAGAGCACTGTCATGAAGTTAGTGGAAGAGAGAAATTAAAGGTTATAATTGATTGATATATCTGTCCTACACATTCACTCTCTGACTAGCCTTAGGAGGTGGTGGCTGTGGGCATGATTTCAGTTTACAGAAAGAGGGGATTAAGAAATCACATTTAAAGAATTTGAGAGAAATCTTTAGATTTGCTCTAAGACATTTTTAAAAATGCAATGTTGAATCCTCCTATCATATGGGAAAAATAATTCTCTCCTAAAGATAAATGCTGACAAAAAGAAAATCATTATAATCTTTTCATTAAATATTATGATGATTGATACCTCTCTTTCTATAAATGTTCTTTTGAAAAATCCTGCTACAGCTGGGGTACATAAACTTCTCTCTATTCCTCCTTCTTTAGGCAGATAAAATGTTGGAAATGTATATAAAATGCACATCAGAAGACCTGGAAATGGGAAGAAAAGATGGCTCACTGACTAGGAATCCAGAGACACAAGGCCAAACAACAAGGAGAGTTTTCTGATTTTCCACTTTGGCTCATATGTCTCAGACTTGGAGCTCAAGGATCCAAACATAATAGTGGGTATAGACAAGAAAGACTCTCCGCTCCAAAGCTGACTCTGTCATTCTAGCCAAAGGCTCAGAAATGGAGCAACCTAGCAAGGGAGAAAAAAAAAAATATAGAAAACCATGGTTCTACTGCAGCCAAGCATCACAAAACCAAAAAATGAGGTCAGATGGGACTGAATGAGGAGCAGGGTCTTTCATTCTTTACCAGTAGTAGAGACCCCCAACTTAGAGGTGCTGTTGGAGGCCATGCAAGGAGCAGTTAGACACCCCTATCCCCCTGCAAAGGGAAGTATTAGTGAAGGTCTAGCTGGGAGCTGGAACTTCCATTCTGGCTAGTAATATTTACCATCTTCTCTCTTTGGTACCAACAGAAGCTGTGTAAAGAATCTAGATTTCTGCCCCCCCCTGGCAGTGATGGGAAAGCATCCTCCTTCCTCTGCCAAATGGTAGAAGAGGAAATCAGCTGAAAATAAGGTAAAAACCAGCCCAGTTTCATAATATAATATCCAAATGTCCAGATTTCTATAGAAACATCTTATCATGCCAAGAACAGGAGAGAGCTCAAACTCAATGAAACTATACATAGAGAGTTTATATAGTTGATATATATATATCAACATCTGTAGGTGACAGATGTTAGAATTATCTAACAAGGGATTTTGAAGCATCCAACACAAAAGTGATACAACGAGCAATCATAAACATCTTGAAACTAATGAAATAGAAAAGAAGTGCACTGAGGTGGGATTCAAGGTGCTCTGCCACTGAGTCATATCCCCAGTTCTGCCATGTTTTATTTTGTATTTTGAGACAGGGTCTTACTAAGTTGCTGAGGCTGGCCTTGAACTGTGATCCTCCCGCCTCAGCATCCCCATTAGCTAGGATTAGAAGTGTGTGCCACATAGCCCTATTAAAGTCAAACTTTTGAGAATCAAAGACAAAAACCAAAAATTCAACTCAGGTATCTTTCAAAATGTAAATGGTTAAACAGATTGTGATATGTTCATATCAATAAAATAACTGTCTATTGATACATGCAACAATCTGGATAAATTTCCAGAGCATTATGGAGGGTACTAAAACTAATTTTAAAATGTTACATGGTACATGATTCCATTGATATAGCATTATTGATAGGACAACATTATAGAATGGATGTCAAATTATGGGTTGAAAATGAGTAAGAGGGAGGAAACTGGTGTAGCTCTAAGAGAAAAATAAGAAAAATCATTGTAGTGATAGAAAAAAAATCCTTATTATAATCATATCAATATCAGTATCTGGTTTGTTACTATGGTTCTGCAAGATGTTAGCACTGGGAGAAAATGGATAAAGGGTCATTATTTTTTACAACTCTATGTAAATCAACAATAATCTAGAAAATAAATTTTAATTTAAGACAAGCCCTGCAAGGCTTAAAATCTAAAAATTAAATAATTTTGATTGTCACACGAATCTTATGCTACCTTAGACAAGCATTCAGTCACTCTGAATCTACTTCCTTGCCATTTAAAGGGCATCATGATACCTGCCCTGTGTATTTCACCATCTGTTATCAGGATGAAAGGAAAATGAAATAATGATTAGGAGTGTGCTTGGTAACTCCTCAAGCACTGCAGGAAAAAGAAATAAACATTGATAAAACACTGTGTGCTGGCCTCTAAGCCATACTAAATGTGCTTCCTACTTTATATCTACATGGTTGTATTTTATATGAAACTTAAAAACATGGCTCCTATACCTAAATGGCAGAGCACATGATATTTAAGGAGAACTACTAAAGAGAGATCCTTATCTGTCACCATGTTCATAGGTCTATAGGAACTCCTGTCAAAATCCCTGACATTCAACACTCTGAAACTCCAGATAGCATCTCAGTCTTCTGCCTTTAACATGCTAAGCCAAACCTCCCATCTCAGTCCCTTACCTTCCTTTACCTTGTGTTCTGCACTCAGCTCAAGGTGTTGAGCTGCCACCAACACGCAGCCTCCCTTGCTTTGCAGTCTTGCTTTGTATTACTTGCTTTCTGGAGGAGAATCAGGATATGGGGCTTGCTTCTTTGTCTCTGTATGACAGACACCCCCTGATACTGTGCCTCTAGGACTGGGAAGACAAGAGTTTGCAGCACACACACACACACACCCTATATAACTGTTCATATATATCTAAATGTATCTATATATACAGACAAAAATAAATTAACACACACATATATTTTATATATAGATAATATTTCATTTATTTTCACCATTTTTTTATTGGTTGTGCAAAACATTACAAAGCTCATGACATATCATCTTTCATACATTTGATTCAAGTGAGTTACGAACTCCCATTTTTACCCCAAATACAAATTGCAGAATCACATCAGTTACACGTTCACTTTTTTACATAATGCCATATTTGTGACTGTTGTATTCTGCTGTCTTTCCTATCCCCTACTATCCCCCCTCCCCTCCCCTCCCATCTTCCCTCTCTACCTCATCTGTTGTTGTTCAGTTCTCTCCCTTGTTTCCCGCCCCCTTCCCCTCACAACCTCTTATATGTGATTTCGTATAACATTGAGGGTTTCCTTCCGTTTCCATGCAATTTCCCTTCTCTCTCCCTTTCCCTCCCACCACTCATCTCTGTTTAATCTTAATCTTTTCCTCATGCTCTTCCTCCCTGTTCAGTTCTTAGTTGCTCTCCTTAAATCAAAGAAGACATTTGGCCTTTGTTTTTTAAGGATTGGCTAGCTTCACTTAGCATAATCTGCTCTAATGCCATCCATTTCCCTGCAAATTCCATGATTTTGTCATTTTTTATTGCTTCGTAATACTCCATTGTGTATAAATGCCACATTTTTTTTTTTATCCATTCATCTATTGAAGGGCATTTAGGTTGGTTCCACAGACTAGCTATTGTGAATTGTGCTGCTATGATCATTGATGTGGCAGTAGCCCTATAGTACGCTCTTTTAAGGTCCTCAGGGAATAGTCCGAGAAGGGAGATAGCTGGGGTCAAATTCCCAGTTTTCCCAGGAATCTCCATACTGCTTTCCATATTGGCCGCACCAGTTTGCAGTCCCACCAACAATGTACAAGTGTACCCTTTTCCCCACGTCCTCGCCATAATTGAGGAAATATTAGTAAACTACAGAGTACATACAAATCTGTTAATTTCAAATACTTAGGAAACATTTAAGTATCAAAGAAATAAAAACTCCATTGTATACATTTTTCTTTCTTTCTTTCTATTTTTTTTTTTTTGTATGTGTGTGCCTGTGTGTGGCAGTACTGGACTAGAACCCAGATTGCTGTACCAGTTAGGCATGTGCTCTACTACTGAGTTTTATTCCCAGCCCACTGTTTATTTTTTATTTTATTTTATTTTATTTTTTTGCTATGAAACTTCACTAAATGAACATCCATTTATTGGTTTATTTAATCATTTGTTTAGTCACTACTTTGCTCATTTCATCAGTATTCAACAATAACCTATCACCCATTCATTGCCATGCTAGATCCCAATAATAAGACTATTAAGAAATATAATCCAGAGAGAGCCACATGGAGCCAATAATGATAGCAATGTTGGTCAAGACAGCAATATACGAGTGTGTCATGGGAGCCCAGAGAGGGAAGCCACTCAACTTCAGAACCATCAGTTTACCTAGACAGGGTGGCACACTCAGATGCCTGCAGGGGTCAGGCATATCACAAACTCCAGTGAAGGAAAGTAGAAGGAGTTGCTCTGATCAAGTCTATTCAACAAATGTAAAGAAGTAGATCATCCACACATTTATATATTCTATGTCTTTCAGGGAGTAGGGACATTATCCCAAGGAATGATGATAATGTGTTAAGTTCTACCTTCGACATTTAGCAGACAACTGACCCTCTGTCATCATGCCCAGTAAAACCCTCTCAGTACAAAGTCCCCAATGTCTCCTCAACACAAGTAATAGCATCCTGTTTCATCTTCCTTCTTCCTCTCTTGTCCTCCCCAGTCCTCTCCATCCAGAGCAAGGCTGAATGTGTCAGTAAGGTTGGGCAATATCTGTACATAGTGACGTCCCTTGTCACTCAGTTGAAACAAGTCTTTACGTTGGTTTAAAACCCAATCTCCTGGCTAAACATTATTATATCTTCACGATTACGTTTTTAAAAACATCAATGGCTGCCTCTGTGCTGGAAAATTCTCTGGGTTGATAGTGGAATAGGCAACAGGAAATAACTCAGGAGAGAGAAGGAGGCCTTGTAGAAAGTGAAGACCTAAGATGTTTTTCCTTAAGATGAGCCTTAGCCGTTTTAAACAGGAGACTTTTACACCAGGTTTACAATCTAGAAGAACTAGCCTTGCTGAAGTTTGGAAGATGTGTTAGTCCAAAGTAGAGTTAAGGTGACTGGAAATGCAAATACATATGAGGCTACTTTTGTAACACTCATGAGAAGAATCTGAGCAAAGATAAGCATTCCAAACCAAAGCATGAAAATAAATGATCATTGAGCATCACAGGGGTGTGTTTCATCTTATTTAGTAGCTGACATGACTGTACATAAGCTTTTATAATCCAATCCTGCTCTCTTGCAAAATGGAGAATAGAATCTCACTTTTGTCTTTGAGATTTGTTCTCTGAGAAAACAAATATAAATTAAAAGTGGTCTTCAAAAATGCAAAGGTAATAGATTTCTGGAAACTAGACAGAGATCGCTGCAGCCCGTCTCATGTCCCTACAGTTCTAGCATACTGTCCCCATATGTAATCTGGTGTCTTTTCACTTTTAACCTTACTTCATGGGCCATTCTGAACATTTATTATCTCCTTGTGAAAAAGGGCTATCTATCATCAGTTCTAAATCTCTTCTAATTTCTATGTATGATCCATTGTCCTGTAATCTGTTTATATCTGAAAATAGAACAAAGGTATGATCTCAACACAACCTCTGGTGATTAATTTTATTACTTTTTTTTCCAATTGAACAGACACATAATAAATAAGAAAAGCGTTAATCTGTGAAAGAACCCTCAAATAGACCCTTCAACCTTTTATAATGCATGCTAACCCAGAATGAAGCAGAGCCCCCTCCTTCACACTTTCAGCCCAATAGTCTTTTGGTTGAAGAAGTAAATCTAATTAAAGTAGCAGGGGATACTGAAGCTGTTTTGTGAGTTAGAGAAGCTGCCTCTGCGTATCTTTCACTACTGATTGGGCTCACAAGATGGAAAATTCTGTAGACTGCTAGGTAAAGTGCTCTCAATGTTGCTGGAACATCTGCTTTTCTTTGTGTAAAATCTCTTCCATGGGGTGATGGAAGATTTTTATTCTAATTGAATTCGTAGTTAATTCCAGATAAAGAAGAGATTCTTTTTTTGCTGATGCTGCTTAAATCAGGGGTCTCAGGCCCACTGCTCCAAGCCCAATTAATTTTCTCAAAATTAATCAAAAGAAGTGGTGAGTGGTTGGCTCAATGAGCCTCTATTTGTTGATATTTTTAGGATAGAAGGGAAATTTTAGATGCATTTGATTCTTGGTTTGGTCTTTCAAATCCTGCATGATCAAGATTGAAGGGCAGCCTCCTGTTTCTGAAATGCAATGTTTCTAACTCAGTAAACAAGGACACAGATGGGTCTTGGTTTGAAGATGGCTTAAACACCCTCCTTATGAATGTGTACCTGGGTTAATTGATCATAACGAATATGTTTATGACCCTAAACCATCTCAAGGAAACTAAAGAGTCTTATGCCTTCCAATATTTATTGCAACATTTACTAAGCAAATTAACAAATGGATGAACAAAAGAAGGGCTAAAATATAAAGCATATGGTTCTCCAAGTGTCCTTGACATTTCACCTGCTTGATTCTCTTTTGCTTATGACAATGGCCTTTGGGAAACCACTGTTTCCATGAGCTCAGGTTTTAGATGTTATGAAGTAAGGAAAAACTATTAAATTATAATCACTTTCTTTTCCAATCAACCTTGATAAGCGAAAGAACCACTCTATCTTCTCCCTGCTACAGAATTTTATTTGGGACTCTAAAACAGAAACTAAAATGAGAACCTTGAAATACAAGACAGATAAGAAGCAAATTTGTGACCTTCACAGCTAATCAGATGGTTAAAATCTATCCCTGTTTCCTTCCAGGGTCACTTAATAGAAAAATTCCCATTTTCCTAGGCTATGGATAAAGATAAAGAGTCCTGCTTTCCTCCCAGAAGTGGAGTAGAGATGTTCATCAAAAACCATGGGCAAAATACCTTCCTGTATGTAATCTTTGCATTTTCAAAAGTGCTGAAATTGATTAATCCTTGCTAAAGTTTGCATTTCTAATCAATTTAGACCCAAAGCAAAAATTTTAACTCTTGGTCCTTGTCTGAGGTCTGGACTCCTTAATTTCCAGCACACATTTTTATTTGTCATTGAAATCTTTAAAAATTTCTTGCAACTTTTATAAACACACTCTCTCTCCAGCTGTCCACTGTTTATCAAGCTATTCAAGGTCAGAATATGACCAATTTTTTTATTTATAATACTCAGTAGATACTCAGTAAATTATTTTTAATAATTGAGTTCAAATACTTATATTAGATTCAATGGGAAAAATGCCATTTCTGTTATTTAGCCAATGTTGCAAGCCATCATATCCAATAATGAGAAATGTTGGCTATGTTAATTCAAACTAAATAAGGAAAGAAAGAGCTATCTCCAACTAAGAGCAGATTGTTTCCAATTTGTCTCTATTATAAATAATAGAGTGGTATGGTGGTCCACTCCTATAATTCCAGCAATTTGGGAAACTAAAGGAGGAAGATAACAAGTTCAAGATCTACCTCAGCAACTTAGTGAGATCCTGTCTCAAAAAGAAAAAGGACTTGGGATATGATACAATGGTAAATAGCCTCTGGGTTTAATTCAAAATATTGAAAAATACATAAATAAATACATGAATAAACAAATGATAAGAAATAAATAGTAATGCAATGTACATTCATAGAAATAAATTTTTAAATGTGTCTCTGTTTATACCTAGAATGGCCATTTCATGGAAATGAAAAACTAGCCCAACGAAGCATACACACCTCACTTTTGTAAATTCTCATTAATATTGCCTATTATAATTAAGTATATTAATAATTAAGAACAAAGTAGCCTTTCTATTTTTGTTTTAGTTTTACACACACACACACACTTCACTCATTTTGGGAAGGATTATTGACCCCAATTCTTCATTTTATCTGTATCCATACTCTGCTTTGTAACTTTAAAGTATATTCTTACAAAAAGTGAGTTATATATCCCTATTCTTTCTTGACTTTGTTCTTTGTAATGTGTTCTTTGGCCAACTGCAAGTTGGACATGTAATGTACTAGGGAATTGTAATGGGACTTTGTGGCTGATCATATCTTAATGTATTTATGCAATCTTCAGAAGAAGCGCATGCCCACTGGTCTCAGGAAAATGAGGCACAGGATAAGTACAGATGCCCCAGCCACGGCAAAATGAGGCTGAATGTCATAGTTTATGAGAAAAATTGTGAGAAATGAAGAAAGAAAATAGTAAATGTTTATAAAAACTTACTTTTACACACCATTGAAATCTGATGTTATTTGGTACACAGCAGTAGCTGACTGATTCTAGATACACCTAATATGGGCCTGTTTTGGAAAATTTAAAAGGTAGCAACATTGTATTCATGAAGTTTATATTGCATTGAGGGGAAAAAAGTATATATAAAAGCATTATGTAAATCTCCAGAGTCAAGGAGTCATTTAATTTGAAGAAAAATAAAACAATAAAAATTAGAAATGGTCATGAACTTGAATATTTTATATTTCTTTACTGAAAGTCACCCATCAATATGTTTTATACATTTTTTCTTTACAGTTTTCTGTAAAGAAAATTTACTTATTTGTAATTTTTTTCCTGTGTTACTTATATATATCTTCATATTACATCTTGACACATATTGACTATTTAAGTGTTGCAAATAATCCCTTGATTTCATTAGTATTTCTGCTAAAAGTAAATTCTTTAAAATTAAAATAATATTATTTTTATTTCTGTCTGCATATTCAGAAAAAAAATATATTTTAATTTACATTTAACCATAATTGCCAGTGATTTCTTTTAGTGTATAATGAGAGAAAGAGACCTACCTCTATCTCCTCCCTTACCAAGGGTGCTTACAATACCAAAGGGCATTGAGGCATATGTATAAAATTATTTTTGATGAAAAAAACAGATACTATATATGCTATGGCTTGGATATGATTTAGTGTCCCACAAGGGTTCATGTTCTGAAATTTAATCCCATTGGTGAGATATTTAGGGAGCAGAATCTTAATCTGACTGTGGTGTTTAAAGAAGGAACCTTTGTGAGTTCACTAAGATTAGATAAGGTCATCAGGATGGAGGCCCCACGATTGAATTCTGGTGACTTTATAAGAAAAGGAAGAGAAACCACAGCAACATACCCTTATGGCCCTTGTCTCTTGCTATGCAATGTCCTGTATCTCAGAACTCTGCCAAGAAGAAGCCACCCCCAGATGCATCCTTCTTACCTTGGACCTCCAGCACCATGAGCCAAAATAAATTTCTTTTTTTATAAGTTAGCTTGTCCAATGTATTTTGTTATTGTGATGGAAAACAAAGTAATGCAGCATATGACATAAGATAATATCCTAATTTCTATAAAATCAATTTACATATTCAAACATGAAGAAGATGAGAAAGAAATAAAAAAAAAACTCAACAAACTTAACTGAGTGATTGAAAGACAAATGAGTAATTTTTATTTCTTCTTTATTGCTTTTTTCTATGCTTTCTAAATGATTTTTACAAATAATATTTCTATAATCCGGACAAAATTTATAAGTAAATTATTTTTAAAAAAGCAAAAATAAAATGTCAATAACTTCAAATGTTCTACTAATCAGAATTCCAAATTTATTTACTTATTTGTATTTTAAATAAAACAGCACATACTTACATAATTTTTATTAATCAAATAAGGTATCATTCAGTTTGCAAAAAAAAAAAAAAAACAAACTTAAATTCCCTTCTCTTCTTCCTCTAGAAAGTCATTTAACAACTGCCTTGTTACTATTCTTAGGAAAAGGAACTATCTTTTTGCTTTAAGTGTAAGTAATTTCTTCTATTGCAGGAATAAGGCAGGACTAAAGCAGCTGCTAGGGTGCAGTGACACCCTTTGCTTAGAGAAATAAATTGAAATGGTGTTTCTATCCCCCCAGCCTCACTGAGAGGCTGTCTGTGGATGCAGAGAAAATGTCTGAACTAGGGGAGAAGTGGGACCCCGTAGCTTCTGAGGACCCACAGTGCTCTAGTTAAACAGTTCTATAAGAGATCCAGACATGGCATGGAGCAGCCAGCTAGTCAGTAGACAAGGTGGCTGCTTTGGGGCGAAGGGGATGCAGCCTGAAAAAGAAAATGTTTACAAAGTGGTTGCTAAGCTTTGAATGTCTCTTCCAAAACTCATGAATGAATTCATGCCATAATAATCAGGGTAGGTTAGTTATCTAAGAGTGGGTTCTTGATACAAATGATTAATGTGGCCTGATTTTTCTCTCTGTTGTATGTTATGCCTTTGCCTTTTCTCCTTCTGCCATGGGGTGAGTTGCTCAAAAATCAAAACGAGGCTTATTTTATGTGATATTCCAGCGCTGATATGGTGAACACCACTCACTAATATTTTTTTGGAATCTCTTGCTATGAATTGAAATACAAGTGGACAAATTCATACAGATTAAAGATGACTAATTTTTTTTTTTTTAAATCTCATTCCAGTGGTACACACCTATAACCCCAGTGACTCAGGAGGCTGAGGCAGGAGAATCACAAATTCAAACTCAGCCTCAGAAACTTAGTGAAATCCTAAGAACTTAGAAAGAAAGATCCTATCTTAACATTTTAAAATAAAAGGACTGGGGATATGGCTTGCTGATTTAGTGCCTCTGAGTTCAATCCTAGTGAGAAAAAAAAAATCACATTCCTTTAGTTTATTTTCTAAATTCTATTTTATGTTGTAGGGGAAAGCAAAATCCCTTTAGGTCCTCATGACACATTCTGCATGAGATATATTAGAAATTTGTAATTGATTCTCAATTTTTTAGATGGAGAGAGCCCACCCTACACACCTGCAGTCCACTTGGATAACTGGAAGCATCCCTCCCTTCCCTTTGATGTGGTAAATTCTTTAAACCCTTGAGTGATTTACAGACCATTCTGGGGTGGGGGAGGAATCTCTCCTTGAATCAGAAAACAGAGTTTGTGTTTCTTAACATCCACTGGCTCCCTAGATGTAAGGAGGAGTAACCTCAAGAACAACAAATACAACAACTGGTTTCTAAACAGGAAGGAATCAAGTAAGAATTTACAAACACTTTCTTCATAAAACCAGACGGTGACTGATCACTGACATTTTCCAAATGAGACATCAGTAGGGGCAAGCTACTGGGAATAGATAATCTAGCACTGCCTGAATTCAGGGTAACATCAAATTAACAGAAATGCAGGGCAGTTAAAAATCCTGGTGGTCATCACTTAATCTCTACAGATATCTATTCCTTTAAGGGGCTTTGCTTTTGTTATTTTTGACTTACAAAAAGAAAGTTGGTGTTTTTCTTCTGAAATAATTAAAGGGAAAGGAAGTCTAAAGAGAGACTGAGTGACATCCAATATTCCCTAATACCCTCTTGTTGCTTTAGGTGATTGGTATGCTTAATTAAGGAGGGTCCCGGGTCTATCATCGACCAGGGCCTGACCTGAGGGCGGCAAGGAGTGAGCTGTAACCTGAGCGAGCCCAGGTGTGTGCCTGCAGGTCACACTCTGGGAAACATGTGGCCCCAGTAAGCCTGGCCATGCCTTTAACCATTTCAGTTCTTTCTCAAATGTCCACATTCTCAGAGGATGTCAGCATGCTTTCCCCTAGATTTAAGATTTTCAAGTTGGAAAAGGAAGTGCATAAGGTAAAGAGACCCAGGGAAGGCCAGGGAGTCCAAGAAAGCAAAGGACAGACTGCCTTTCTAACTTCTGGTTCTGCTCTGTAAGTCACAGGACAGTGCTGCATATCAGTGCTGCTCTCACTCCCCACAAAAATGAGAATTTAAATTTTTTTTAAAAAAGTTCCTCCTTTAGAACATTGCCTTACTCAATTTTCCCATCCCTTCCTCTCTTTCTTCTTTCTATCCTTCTTTCCTTCCATTATTTCCTTCTTGTGGATGGATGAGGGAGGCACCAAAACCCTTTAAATGCACAGCCTTAGGGGGAAAATAAAGTGTTTTCCTTACCAAAAGAATCCTATGGTCAATTATTATAAGATATAATATTCCTAGGAAAATAAATATGAAAATGAATTCTCTTACCTGATGTTAACAGAAAATGTGCCATTTTTTGAATAAGGAATTATTTGCATTCCTAATATACATAATCTTTTCAGTTCAACCTTTCCTATTTGTAATCGTTTATTTAAAACATTCTAAAATTAACACACTTCTGTGAGCATTTCCATAAAGTCAACTGACTTCACATTGAAGACTATCCAGCACTTTAAACCCAAGGACTATATTGATTGATTGCCTTTCGGAATTTCATGTGAATAGACTGAGGAGCCACTGAGGTAGAGATGTCCCTGAGGCCAAAGCCCACTTGAACTCTAGTGGGTAGCCCTATATTGGGACACAGAGGCAGAGCTGTTTGATGTTGTGGCCAGATGTTCCAGTTCATCTTTGTTGAGGGGTCTAGCAGAATGAATGTGAGCATTTGGGTCCTAAGACCTGGATTACAAATTCACTATGTGTAAAATTTAGTGTTAACTCTTTTATTAAGTGTTAACTCTTTTATTATTGAGATCTTCAATTCATATGCAATGTGATAATAAAAAAGAATACTCAGAAAACTTGTTGACAATAGATAAATTCATTAAAAAAGCAAATGATTTACAGTTTAGCTATTGTAAATTGTGTTGCTACAAACATTGATGTGGCTGTGTCCTTGTAGTATGCTGTTTTTTAAGTCCTTTGGGTATAGACCAAGGAGAGGGATAGCTGGGTCAAATGGTGGTTCTATTCCCAATTTTCCAAGAAATCTCCATACTGCTTTCCATATTGGCTGTACCAATTTTCAGTCCCACCAACAATGTAGAGTGTGCCTTTCCACCCACATCCTTGCCAACACATATTGTTGTTTGTATGCATAAGAGCTACCATTCTGACTGGAGTGAGATGAAATCCAAGAATATTTTTGATTTGCATTTCTCTAATTGCTAGAGATGATGAACATTTTTTCATACATTTGTTGCATTTGTTGATTCATTATATATCATCTTCCGAGAAGTGTCTCTTCAGGTCCTTGGCCCATTAATTGATTGGGTTCTTTTTTTTTTTTTTCTTGGCATTTAGCTTTTTGAGTTCTTTATGTACACTAGAGATTAGTGCTCTATCTGATGTGTGAGGGGTAAAGATTTGCCCCCAAGATGTAGGTTCTCTATTCACCTCACAGATTGTTTCTTTTGTTGAGAAGAAACTTTTTCGTTTGAGTCCATCCCATTTATTGATTCTTGATTTTAATTCTTGCACCACAAAAAAAGCAAATGATTCATTTTAGCACCTCTGAGCAGCACCTGCTCAATGTTCACTCTCTTGTTCTTACCTTCTGTGCATTCCACCATCCTCCTTCACATAATCTTCCTTTTCTTTTTCTCCTTTTCTTGTTAATTTTTGCTTCTCTCTGCCCCTAAAGAAATATTTTCTATAAGAATAGTTACCCATAGAGTATTCTGACCCTTCTGATCCCTGAACTGATCCATGGGTGCTCTGGACTCTCCTTAATTCTTATGATTTGCATCCTTACTGACTTCTCAGAAGATGTGTTTTGACCACCAGGGATGCTTTGGGTATATCCTCACCCAATCCCCACCCTTCCCATACATGCATAAATCCTCTGTTATTTCAATACTTGGGACTCCTCCAGGTACTCATGGAGGAATCTGACCTGCAGACAACTGAGTCTGACCTGCACTTAGGTCATCTGAATTTGGGCTTAGAACCTATAATAAGGGAATTGGTGGAGTATAGACAGCAAATAAGAATACTGTGCTGTGTTCTTTTCCTTCCCTCCCCCTACCCCCATCTCTGCTCCCTCCCCCCCACCCCCCCTCCTTTGACTTTCTAACCCCAAACAAAAGTGTCAGGATCAGAACTCCAGAAATTCCAAATCCTCACACAAAGTTCCCTGGGTTACATTACTGTACACATAACATTGACCATTTTCATCATCATTAAATTCTATTCTTTTGAATTTATGCAAGTAAAGAGCTATTTCACATCTCCTCTTCACATTTTTTTCCACCATGTTTTCATTTGTCCTATAAACCAAGGGGCTAAGGCTTTATTTCAATGCTTACAAGCCTTCCAGTAAACAAACAGAAATCTGGTCCATTATCAAGATTATGCATCTATATATTACAAAAGAGATATTTGAGTGATTTAAATCCTTACTTTCTGAGAATACAAGCACATCGCTATGTGCTAGTTAGAGTTACTTGGGAAGAAACATGCCATGATAAATAAATCTGTGAAATTATGAGAGAATAAAGTTGGTCCAATTTATAAATATTTTATTTTCAAACTACTAGTCTAGAAAACTTCGTTTTTTTGGTAGAATATCTCACACATCAGATAAAGCACTAATCTCCAGGGTATATAAAGAACTCAAAAAGCTAACATCAAAAATCAAATAACCCAATCAATAAATGAGCCAAGTACCTAAAGAGACACTTCTCAGAAGATGATATACAATTAATCAACAAATACATGAAAAAATGTTCATCATCTCTAGTAATTAGAGAAATGCAAATCACAACCACAGTAAGATTTCATCTCACTCTAGTCAGAATGGCAGCTATTACGAAAACAAACAACAATAAGTGTTGGTGAGGATGTGGGGAAAATGGTACACTCATACACTGCTGGTGGGACTGCAAATTGGTGCAGCCAAAATGGAAAACAGTATGGAGATTTCTTGGAAAACTGGGAATGGAACCACCATTTGACCTGTCCCTCTCCTTGGTCTATACCCAAAGGACTTAAAAACAGCTACAGGGACACAGACATATCAATGATTATAGCAGCATAATTCACAATAGCTAAATTGTGGAACCAACCTAGATGTCCTTCAGTAGATGAATGAATAAAAAAAAAAGTGATATATATATATACAGAATGGAATATTACTCAGCAGTAAAAAAGAATAAAATCTTGGCATTTTCACGTAAATGGATGCATTTGGAGAATATAATGCTAAGTGAAGTTGGCCAATTCTAAAAACCAAATGCTGAATGTTTTCTCTGATATAAGGAGGTTGACTCATAGTTGGGTAGGGAGGGGGAGCATGGGAGGAAAAGGTAATAATTTTTAACCATTTTTGTTAATATTCTAGAAGCCCTATTCTCAAAATCATTAAAACATGCTATCCCTATTTTTTCATTCAGCAACTTCAAATTGATGTTATGTAAGAATTTCATGTGTGTCCCACTTCATTTTTACCATTTTGCAACCCAATCTATTATAAACAAACCTTCATATTTGGCTCTACTTTTCCTTCTTTTCACTTTTCAATTTCCATCAAACTTACTACTATTTTAATGCATTAATAACACAATTTTATTTTGTCTACAATTATAACAAAAGCCCATATTTTTCCAAATAAAATTATTTATTTTTTTTCAACATTTGGAAACTTAAGTATTTTCCTAATTTTCTGTTTCTATGGAGCTTTACTTCTCAAAGGCTCTTTTCAGAGTCATCATTAATTCCATCTTAATTTTTCAGATATAAATAATTTTTTAATCCATAGAGTAATGTCAGTATAATTTATCCAAAATTGCAAGTTACCAAGTATAGTTTCTATTCAATTCAGAAAAGAAAACTCATTCGTGTAATCAAACCACCTACAAGACTATGATTTAAAGTAATTTTTAAAGTTTTTTTTTTTTTTTTGAAACTTCCGTTTTCTGCAAGTGTGAGAACCGGGAATAATGACAGAATATATGTCACATTCCTTTGCTTCTCCTGTTACTAACATTATATTTCATTCCAGAATAGCAATAACAGCAAAAGTTCTTTCATTTATCCTCCCACTCCTTCTCCATGTCCTCTTTCTGTTTCTTGTTACATATCTTTAGATGATTTATTTTTCTACTCTGAAAACTTTTAAGACCTTCCATCTTCTGGTCTTCTATAATTTAAAATTAACATGTCTAGGTGCAACCTTATTTTCATTCCGTTGTTTGGCACCGATGGAGCAATTCATTTTGAAATTGCCTTTCTTTCTGTAGTGTGGTAAATCTTGCCTTCTCTTCCTTTGATAATATCTACCTATTCATTTGATCTCTTCTGCTTTCTGATATTACTCTTAATTAGACATTGAACTCTCAGAGGTAATCCTCCTGTTTCTTATCTTTTCTGTTACATTTTATCTTTTGTTTTATGCTTCACCTTCTGAGAAATGCACTGCCTTTATTTTCTTCATATTCTCTCTCTCTCTCTCTCTCTCTCTCTCTCTCTCTCTCTCTCTTCTGCAATCATGTATTAACTTCCTAAAAACTCTTCTGGCTCTCCAATAGTTCATGGTTTTAAGCAGACTGCTTTTTAATCAACATAATATTGTCTAATATTTCTCTGGGACCAATAATTAGATATTTTCTAATTTATCTGCTTCCCCAAACCTGTTCATTTTTAATTCTATTTGTTTCTGTATGTTTATAGAATTTTTAAATAATTATTTGGCTTTGCCTTTCTTTAATGCAAAAAAAAAATAGTCCTCAATTTCCTGGAGATACTTTCTGGATCTATAGTTATTCATGAGTGAGGAAGGAATAAGCTTGGCTTGAAGCTCTGAGCACACACAGGTGAGGCTTGTTGACTGATGGGCTTTAATTTAGGACTATAGGCAAAGACTCCTAAGTGCTACCAGAATAATTTCTTCTCTAATCCTAAACCTTCCCCATCTCCCAAGTCTCCCTAATCAGTTCATTTCCTTAATCTGGGATAAACACCAGAATTCCAGTAGGTCTCCCCGCTGAGGTAGAAGAGGACGTTGTTGATCTTCACTTACTCCCTATTTTTCTGGCTCTCTTCTTCTGCACAGTCTATTATCAGGGCCTTTCTGGAGTCGCCAACCAGCCTAGAAGCTCCCAAACATTGGTTCCCTCCACACTACTTCTGGGCTCTGTCATAAGATGACACTTTTTTTTATATACTTTCTGCTTTCAGAAATGTGGCAAAATCTCTGCTTCTCTGATGCTTCCAGCCTTGTAGACTTGTTCCTATCTTTATTCCTTACTGTTCTTTTTTGAGTGTTTGGTTAGTACAGGAGGAACATGCACATGGAAAATTATCTGTCCTGGTTTAGAATTCAACTTTGATTTTATAAACTTTCAGGTATCATTTTGATTATGTCTCAGTTATCATCTTTCTAATAACAATTTACATAAAACAAATGGATACGAAATTGTACTTCTTTAGAAGTTTACTTCTGTTAGCCTTGCTTCATGGGACCTCCCTCTCTGTTTGGCAAAGAGACCTCTGCTATTGTATATTTTTTAAAATAATTAGCAACTAAGAGAAATATTTTTTTAAAATTTTTTTCTCCTCTGATATTATACAAACATGTCTCTTAACCCTTTTCCTCATTTCTGCCAAAATATATTTTAATTATGATTTCTGAGCCTATTTCACTGAAGTCTATTCCATAAATTGTTTGAAAAACTTGACTTTGCAATTGAGAAAGGAGAGTGGGATATGCCTGTTAAATGTCTCAAGGCAGCTTTCATTCTGTCATTAGAGTGTATTTTCTAATCAGCACAGGGTGAACAGAACTTGGTGCTGGAGTTCCAGGACAGTTTCCTGGGTAACATCCTATTAATTCTTTATTTTATTTTATTTAGTTTTTTTGCATGTATAGTTTTAGTTGTAGATGGGCCCAATACAGTTATTTTATTTGTCTTTATGTTGTGCTGAGTATTGAACCCAGTGCCTCACACATGCTAGGCAAGTACTCTACCACTGAGCTACAACCCCAGCCCTCTACTAATTTATTTTTAACATAAGTGCAGCAAGTGGCTCTTAACTGGGCTTTCAGCTGTTCCCTCAGTATCTGGTTCAGCCCATATTTACATTCTCTTATATTCAAATAACTTTCTCTTCCCTTTTCTTTCTTCTTTCTTTCATTGCCTGCCCTACTCCTTCAAAACAATGTTTTGTATTCACAATGTCTTGTATTCACCTGAAAAAGAACCTAGACTGAGAAATCATAGGTATCTTTCTGTCAGGAAGAAAAGTTCAGGCTTGCTGAATAGGGTGACCTACCACAAAGTCACACTAGATTATTATTTCTGCCCTCTTTATTTTATCCTCAGCTCTCCTTCCCCTCCCTCTTTCTGCCTCCCTCTTTCTGCCTTTCTGCCTTCTCTCCTCCTTCCTCCCTGTGTTACTCAGCTTTTCATTACTGTGACAAAATACCTCAGAAAAACAGCTTAAACAAAGAAAGATTTATTTTGGATGATGGTTTCAGAGGTTCCAGTTCATGCATAGCTGGTTCCATTGCTTTGGGCCTGAGGTAAGTGAGGATGTATTGGTAGAAGAAAGTGACAGAGAAAAGCTGCTCAGTTCATGATGACCAAGAAGCAGAGAGAGGGAGAAAGGGGCCAAGGCAAAGATGTAGTCCCCAGAGTATACCACCAAGGCCTACTCCCTTCAACTAGGTCCTAACTCCTACAGTTCTCCCTCCTACAAATAGTCTATTTAAAGTATATGCTATTTAGTCTAGTAGAACCAAGTGCGAGGCTTTGTACACTTGAATTATAGGGGAAAACTATTTAGGGTTCTCAGTCTAGGTGTGGCAAATATATAGTTGGTCATTAATGAGAACTTTTGAGAGAAAGTGAAGTATTCAGTTCAAATCATATTGAAAATGGGAATAAAATCCACTCACAGCAGATATGCTTTACTAGCTCATGGGCCCTACCAAGAAGTACTTCTTTTGTTAGTAAGCTGAAAAAAAAAATACAACCCAATGCCTTCTTGTATCAGAGGACTGAGGAGCTGAATCCATAAGGGAAAATGGATTTGGACAGAAAACTGAGATGAGGTCTGGGTGTTTTTCCAAGGCCCTGGTATTCATTATTTTTTCTGCAAATACTCTACAGTCCAGACATTAGTATTTTATTATTTTATTTCCATATACTTGAGCATTTTTTTGAGTGCTATTAAGGCTACCCAGAGAAAATGTGGGTCACACTGACTATTTAGACTACACTTGCCAAGCCATATTTTTGAAACCTTGCTTCTATTTTTGCAAGCTAAAATTTTGCAGGTGGTAAGGTGGTAGATGCAAATATCACAATGTGAATATGAGCCAATTAACCAACAACCACATTTTATGAGGTTGCAACCACCTAATTGTTTTGTGTCTGCAGCTAATTATTTCTGGGAGATATTTCTGCATATGGAAAAGAAGTCTGTTATTATAATTGAGTGTACTGCAAAACAAAAGTTCTGCTGTAAGTACATCAAGGGCAAGGATCACATCTTCTCTATGTTTTATAAACTTTCATAAATCACTTTGGGCCCATGGATTCTAAATGAATATGAACTGCTAATGGCGACATGATTCTCAAGTTTGGAAAACAAATTGAATCGCTGGCTGAAGTGAATAATATCCAAGATACAAAATATCAACAAAATTCTGGGTACTTGGTATTGCTGTTAACTCATTTATGAAAGAAAGAATTTTTGAGCTGGAAACATGTAACCCAAAAGCTTCATCTTAAAGTTTCAAAATTATGGTTCCAATAAATTATATGTCCTATCTAAAGACTTGTGATGCTGTCAGGCTTAACTACCAAGGAGCAACAGGTCTAAACCAGTGCTTCTCATAACAAGTCCTGCACTTCCCTCATTTCTACTTTAAGGTGTGAGAGGCAATTCATGTCAATAGAAAGCATGTCATTAGACTAAGCATACCAGGCCTAAGGGAGCTCTGACAAATTAATTTCATGGCAAGAGGCTAAACTTGTTCTTATAAATTGGTCTGTCCAGACAAAGTAGTGGGCAAAGCCTGAAGTTTTATGCAGATAGATTTTATTTTTGTTATTATTGCAGCTGCTCATTGATATTTTAATGCAAGTTTTTATTGAGTTATGCCCTGAGGCTTTTTAAATTGAGGGTTCAATTATTTCTAAAATCTAATAATTAAGTAAATTAATGAGCCTAGTCAAAACTCTGGCAACCTGATTATCAGGATTAGACACAAGAAAAATTAACAGGAGGTAACCATGTTGGTTTTTATGGGAAGATCTTTCAAAATATTTTAGGTTATACTTTATAGATATATGTGAAACATCTGACACTGAGATGCACAAAAAGCCAGTGTACAAATGTTTGATACAGTCCAACACAGATGGCCGGGCGTGGGGTGGGGTGGGGGATGGTGTGCAGGGCAGACCTTTGATTCAAATTGCCCTCATTGCCAAAGCAATTTTGAGTTTCTCCAAGTATAGCCTTCCGGAATAGAGACTAGAAAGGTGTTCTTATCCCTTTCCTTAAAAGATGTTTAACAAGTCATGGTATCATGACAGTCCTGAGGACTGTAAGCATCTTGCCCACAGGTTCAGTCTGAGAGAGGAGGATACTTATTCTTGGTCCTAACCAAGAACTTTGGGGTTTAAACTCAGCTTTAAGCTGGACTTTCCACTTTGGTCTTAGCTCCAGATTAATTTTCATTCCTTCTATCTTCTCAGAGGACTTTGGCTTTATGTCCATGTTAGTTTTTTGTTACTCCAAAAAATTACTGGAGGATTAAATTATAAAAAAAAAAATAAAGAAAAGGTTAATTTTGGCTCATAATTCCAGAGATTCTAGTCCATAATCTATGGCCTTATTGCTTTGGACAACAGATGATGGGACCACGGGGTAGAACAAAAATCATTCAACTCATGAGCATGATGAGAAAGAGAAAGAGGAAGCGATCGGGGCTCCACAGTCCCCTTTGAAGACATGTTCCCATGATCTAATATCCTGTACCAGGCCCAACTTTTATGTATCCAGCATCTTCCAAATCTACCATTGTATGAAAAGTAACTACCACATGAGTCTTTGGGGGGCATTTAAGATCCAAACTACAGCAGTGCCCTCTTGGAATCCTGTCTAGTCTTCCAGATGTAGCTAATCTCATGTTCCTCTGAGCTATTTTCCATCCTCTTAACTGGATTCTCTGTACATCTATGTTGACTGAACCATCCTTGGAGAAATGATCAGACTCCTGTATACCCCTGTATAGTGTAGTATCTTGACATTATGGGTACTTATCTGAAGAATTTAGGGCTTAAATATATAGAGAAACGCTAAAGGAGTATTTTTATACTCTCTCCCTCTTTATCCTCATCCCATGTTCTTGTAGCATCACTATCACAGTGCAAGGATACAGGGACTGAGATTCAAATGCTTTGGGTGACTTGCTTGAGATTTCCCAGCACAAAAGGGTGGGCCTGGAACATGGATGTCAATCTGCAGGCCAGGTTCAGGTTGTTTCCACTAGATCCCCTCCCTCCCTCTACTCCAAAATCCAGGTTATGATTCATTATATACAAAGACAGTTAAAAACTACAATAGGACTTTTTTATAAAATGTGGTCTGGTGTCGTCCAGGTGTGTTCCTTATTTGTACAGAATGTAGTTATTAAAACCAGTGTTCCAGGATTTTCTAGTTTTAAAGGTCTTACAGTCTTTACTTAATTCTGTGTTGAACAAAGAATGTTTTGTCCTGGAGATTCCAATTGAGTACAGTAAAGGGAATGAAAAAAATTTCCATAAGCAACCAAATAATGAAATTGGAAACAAAGTGAAGACTTTACAGGTGGAGTGAGAAAATCTAAGAAATGCATTCAAATATCCAACAAATTGCAGAGGGGATTGGAATACTGCATGAACCTTTCTCTGCAGCTTGACCAGCCTGCAGCCTTTCTCTGAATTCTGTGTCTCTTGATTCTTCTTCATGTGCTTCAGTGGCTGTGTTGGAGGGACTAAAGGGAATGCTGTGCTGTGACAGTGGATAAAGTGAATGTCAAGTGTTCAGCTCCAATATTCCAACCAGAAGAGAAAGTGTAGCAAAATCAGAAGTCAGGGGACATATCCTACTCCCTGTGTAATTTGGGTCCTATTATCTATGTAATATTCTCTGAGGCCCAACTGCCTCAACTATCAAAACAGGAATAACATGACTCATCAGTTTTTATGTCAAATGAAATAAAATATAAATGTCTTAAAAGAAAAGATGTTCAATGAACAGCTAATATTTTCTATACTGTGGGCCACGGGTGGTGGGGGGAACTTCTTTCCAAATTAATATGCTCTGGGGAGTAGAAACTGACCTTGAAATTTTTTCTTATAGGATATAAAATTATAAGGCTGCATTACTAGCTTCTAGTACCACCTCTTCTGACCTAGTAGGAAAATTGTGGCTCTTTCCTCTTTCCATGTCATGGCTGCCTCTTCTAATGTCCTGTGGCCTACAGGGAAGAAGAGGAAGAGGAATTACTCTAGTGACATTTCTTTTTCCCCATATGGACTACAGTGTGTTGCATAATAAAGGTTTGATGAATGGAGTTGTTCTATTTGAATCCAAGCAGTACCATGTGTTTGCATGATAATTGGCCAATGTACACTTGACTTGTAAAAGTACTTTTCATTCTTTTATATCAGCCATTACTCAATGTTAATGGTAAGGCATGTTGTGAGTGGAGGGTAATTCCTGCTAAGAAGTCCATGAGTATAAATTTTCTGTTCTCCACTGACCAGAGTTATGCTCAACTCATAACAACAAGCTTTGGTCAAGCATTTATAGCATGAACCTAGCAGATTTGACTTGTGGTTCCATAATTTAGAAGTGAAGTGAGAAAAACAGGTTGATTCTGCATTGTTTTTCAGATAGAGCTATCTGGATAAGAAATCCCTATTGTGTTCACACAGATTACAACAAAAGTAGTTTGTTCTTCTTGCAAATAATATTCACTTAAGTATTTTTCAGCTAAACATGTCATCTTCCTAAATTTAGGGAATCCTACAGATTTTCTTTATCTTTAGCTGCAAAAAGGAAAAATAGATTAGAGTTTACACTGGTCACTTTTTTGTAAACAGACATAAAAAAGGATTATTACACTAAGAAAAAGGTTAAGAAGTGAATTCCATTAAAGTATTTTTTAAAAAGGTCTTTTTTTCTGAAAAGCCAAGTTAGAGAGTAGATGATATAGAAAAACAAAACAAAAAAATTTAAAAAAATATTATAGCACTTTTCAAGGATGATAAGTCATCCTTATCAGTGGGAGAGAGAGAATAAGCTCAGCTCCTCAGAATGGGAGTTTATAGCCAAGGAAAAAGTGGGGTTCAATAGGTAGAAAATTATTAATAGAAACACCATCTGAGTTGATAGAATATTTGCTATAGGCAGGACATGTGAGCAGATGTTGAGAGTGTGGGATAAGGAATTTAATCAAATATTAAGAACAGTGGATTTTCACTAAACTGACCTAGCAGGATTTGTGCTAAAACTGAACTAAATGAACCAAAGACAGGCCCCAAGGTGAGGGACCTAATCACAGAGAAGCCTGACTCAAGTTTGGTCAAAGGAAGATTTTGAAATGGCAAAAAAATCATTTATGGACTATGTGAAGATTTCTAAAAACTCTAAAAGAGAGAGATGGATTGACTTAATTTAATAATAGATAAGGAGACTTGAACAATCACTTCACAAAAGAGGATATCCAAATAATCGGTAAATATGAAAGGATTGGAAAAAACCTTCAGTTAATGGGGAAATACAAGTTAAAGCCAAAATATGATATTATTACACAACTTCTATCATGGCTAAACCAGCCAGTCAACCAAGCAGGCAAAAATTATCTGACAATGTCAATGCTGGTAAGAATTTAGGATAACTAGAATTTGCTTACTCTGACAGTGAGAGTAGAAACTGGGACAACCATTTTAGGAAACTCAGTAGTAACTAGCATGACTGAATATATGCATGTGTATCCATGACCCTACAATTCTAATTCTAAAACTTCACTCAACAGAAATACATCAATATATTCTCCAAAGACCATGATCCTACCAGCATTGTCCCTAATTCCCCCTCTATAGAAAACCTCAAATGACTATCAATAGCAGGATAAGTATAAATGTGATATATTTATTCAGAAATTACAAGAAATAAGAAAAAAAAAAACTGCTAAATAGAACAACCTGGAAGAATCTCCAGACATGATGTTGAGTAGAAAAAGCCAGTTCCCTGGGCAAACATACCATGAATACATTTCTAGAAAGTTTAATAACAGAGTAAAATACAAGCAGAGTTTGTCAGAAAAAAAAAATGTTACTTTTGAGGAGTTAATGACTAGGTTGATTAAAAAGGGAGACTTCTAGAACGTTTGCCATGTCCTAGATCTGTGCTTTTCAAAATCCAGTGTATATTATGTCTCTTTGGAAATCTGTTGAAGTGTAGATTCAGATTCAGCAGGTCTAATAGGACCCCAAAGCATGTGTTTCCGTCAAGCTCCTATATAATGCTAAGGCTGCTGATTGTAAATCGGGCAGAGCAACAAAGTTTGATATCTTCACCTGAATGGTGTACATGTTTGTGTGTATACATTTTTATTTGCAAAATTCTATCCAACTATATAGCTATGGTTTGTGTACTTTCTCTGTGTGTGCCATACTTCAATTAAAAACAAATGCCTCTTGGAGTGTAAACCTGAAAGCAAAACTTTTAGCTGTATTTCTGCAAGTGACAAAGAGAAATAAGTTCATTCGTTTTGGATTGAAAGAAACACAAATTCTCTTTGAAAATTCTAAATCAGTAAGATATTTATTGCAGTCACATGAACGAACACTCTTAGAGAACAGGAAGGAAAACTTTAGTACCATACTTGCATGTACTATGGCATTAGCAGAGAGTTGGTACCAGGACATCAAAAGACTTTTCCATGCACCATCATTGGAATAAATGACCTTAAACATTTTTAGTCCTTTTTCCCTAGCCACACTTCAAATTACAAAGAAAGAGTGCCCAACTGACCTAACTTAGTAAGCTCACCTGTCCATCCCCTAAAGGAAGCAGGGAGCCTGATTAACCTAGTTACATCATACTCCATGTAAAATGAATGAAATGCTTCCAAGATGTAGGCTCTCTATTTTCATCATCACTAGCAATTAGAGAAATGCAAGTCAAAACTACTCTAAGATTTCATCTCACTCCAGTCAGAATGGCAGCTATTATGAATACAAACAACAATAAGTGTTGGTGAGGATGTGGGGGAAAAGGCAAACTCATACACTGCTGGTGGGACTGCAAATGGTGCATCCAATATGGAAAGCAGTATGGAGATTTCTTGGAAAACTGGGACTGGAACCACCATCTGGTCCAGCTATCCCTCTCCTCAGTCTATACTCAAAGGACTTAAAAACAGCTTACTACAGGGACACAGCCACATCAATGTTTATAGCAGCACAATTCAAAATAGCTAAACTGTGGAACCAAACTAGAGGCCCTTCAATAGATTAATGGACAAAAAAAAAAATATGGCATATATACACAATGGACTAACTCAGCAATAAAAGAAAATAAAATCATGGCATTTGCAGGTAAATGGATGGAGTTAGAGAAGATAATGCTAAGTGAAGTTAGCCAATCCCCCAAAACCAAATGCTGAATGTTTTCTCTGATATAAGGAGGCTGATTCATAGTGAGGTAGGAAGGGGGAGCATGGGAAGAATAGATGAAGTGTAGATAGGGCAGAGGGGTGGGAGGGAAAGGAGGGGGCATGGAGTTAGAAATGGTGATGAAATGTGATGGACATTATTATCCAAAGTACATGTACGAAGACAGGAATTGGTGTAAATATACTTTGCATACAACCAGAGATATGAAAAATCATGCTCTATATGTGTAATAAGAATCATAATGCATTCCACTGTCATATATAAATTAAAAAATTAATAAAAAAGATAAAAACATTTACAGTAAAACAAACTAAGTTTTACTTTAGTAAATGAGGATGGGCCTCTTTCCTTCTTGCTAATATCAGATTTTTTTCAAGAAGATTTACCAATTTTATCAAATTAATTAAACAAATAATTTCAGTTATCCTAGGAAAGAAATAAAATAAAATGAATAAAGTGTTTTCCAGAAGGCAAATGGTATATGTTTTCCAAACTTGGTGGATTGGTGCATGTATGCAAAGACGGGAGTGCAGAGCAGTTATCAAATGAAGAATTTACTAAGACTTTTTTCTAACTCTGCAGCCATTCCTCGTTTTTCTCTTTTTCTCATTGGAGACAAGAAGATAGTTGTTTCATTAACATTTTCAACCCACTTACCTCATGAGCTCAATTCTCTGTATTCTCGCATGTGTGGTGATAAGATGGGGGCAGCCATAAGGCAGCATTTGTACAGGGTGGAGAAATGAATGGGATTGATACAGTTTCTCTTGACTCACTCTGGGGTGGTATAATACTCGTGAGTTAAATTTTGGAAAGAGCTTGAAAGAAAATAATAACAATAAAATAAATGCTTTCCATACCAAAGATAATAGGAATTCTTAGTAATTTCTATTATCATATGGCTAGGAGAGCATTATCTACCATTGGACTCTCCCAGTGGTGTGGCAGGTGGTTGTTCTTCTAAGACGTGCTATTTGGTTTCTTAAATCTCTGATGAAACGATGGCATCTAGTTATCTAGATATTCCAGAAGTTATTAAGTTTATAGCAATAGTCAACTGCCTATTTCCTGCCCCTTAGGATATGTAGAAAAGTGTTCTGGATCTATCTGGGTAGAGAGCCCAGCACAGGCACAAGATCATTATCATCCGTGACACATCCAGGTCATATTTCTTCCACATTTTGTTAGTGTCAATGAACCAGGGACTGCTAATGAATGATTTCCATTGGATAATTTTGTTTTTTCTGTTTCAAGTTTCAAGTTGCCTGTCTGGATTTCATTAGCATTGCAATGATTTACCCAAGAGGGTTTTGTTTCTTAACGTGGTTGGGAAAGAGACATTGGGAGGGTAACTGTCTTCGTGGAAAAGGAGATTTCTTTCCACCCCATGGCAAAAGTATATGGGTGTGCAAAAAATTAAGTGCAAATTTTCACTTGACCCTTACTTTGTTTTATGCTCCTCAAATGGTGGTCTCTTTAAATTGCTGCAAACATATTTGCCAGACACCAAAAATACCAGCAGTGTATTATCTAGGAATAATTACTGTCGTAATAACAAAAATATTTAAGTGGTATGTTGAAAAAGTAACTAAAATCTCAAAGGAAAAGGAAAAAAACAATTTTTAAAACTAATTTTATTTATTTTTGTTTGATCATTTATTACTACTTCATTTGGCTCTTCAGAACTCTACTACTACGTGTTCATTTTTTTTTCATGTTCTCCTTTGCTTCATGGTAATTTCACAGTTTTATCTAGTTGAACATAGAATCAGGTTTTTTTAAATCAAGCTTAAAAAATGACATAAATAAGTAAATGAAAGGGTCTAAGTATTTCTGGTTGTTTGTGTACTTTCTGATAGCCTATGTTACAACCCCAGCCCCCTTTCAGCAATCTACTTGGTGACAAGAGTAATCCATCTCCATATTCTATACTTCACTTCATTGACCTACTCTGCTCAGAAAATGAGTCTCATTGGGTATTGGCACTATCCCATACCAAATTTCAGTTCTACATTTGGATGAAACCCAAATTAGTGGGACTTGACATTAGAAAGTTAGTTTCCTTATATAAGTATGGTATATCCCCAGGCTAAGGGGCATAAACACACCATGACTCTGTTGTGAAGTGACTGTTCAAGTCCTTGGCCCATTTATTAAATTAGACCAGCCTGTCTATTTATCATTGACTTGATGCATCTGTGAAAGGAAAATAATATATGAAAAGTGCTCAATAGTCTCAATAAATACCCATAAAGAGTAAGTAGTTGTACGGTAGTCATTTTGTGGTGACCTTAATCTACTTATTGGTTATATAACTAGTTCTAGACCCACTTTTATGGTGAGGAGTGTTAGGTCCTGTGGTTTGACTTAATCAGCAAAGATGCATGGGGACATTCGGGGCTCATAGTGGGCTACTGTCCCAACAAATATAAATCAAGATGATATAAAAAATAAAATTAAAATCATTTTATATGTATTTAAATATTTTTCAAAACATTTAAAATATCCATAAAAATAAAAAACCAAGATGCAAATAAAAATTCATGACTACAAAGATATAAATAAAATTTTTTTGCATTACAATTCTTATTACACATATACAGCACAATTTTTCATATCTCTGGTTGTATATAAAGTATGTTGACACCAATTTGTGTGTTCATACACATACTTTGGATAATAAAGCTGAAAATTTCAAATTTGTTTTATAAAATTTAATTATATACTGTTAATTATTTCTTAAACATAAAACAACAATCCTGCTACTCAATTTCCACTTTGTTGCCATTGAAAGTTGGGGAAGCAACCTTTTGTGTAGAATTCTAAGATGCCTCCCAAATCCTTACCTGTGTGGTATAGATACATACCCATTATAATCAACTTCTTCTTGATCGTAAGTAGAACCAGTGAAGGTGATGAATATTATTCCAGTGATTATACCACTTAATAAAGCAGAAGAGATTTTGCAGATGTAATTAGGTTTCCTAATCAGTTGACTTTGAATTTCTCAAAATGGAAATCATTCTAGGTGGGCCTGATCTAATTAGTGGAGACTTCAGTAAGACAAGAAGCACCAGCAGAGACACTTCACTGGTGCCTGAAAGAAATAAGTCCCTGTGACTCCTACAGCAGCAATGAACTGAATTCTGTCAAGGATCTGAATGACCTCAGAAGAATTCCTTAGCTCTAGATAAGAACTGCCCTGGCTAACAGCTAAATTTCAGCTTTGTTCAATCCTGAACACAGAAGCCAGTCAAGCCCTGGCCAGGTTTTTTATCTACAGAACTGAGATACTAAATGGGAATTGTTTCAAGTCACAGAAGTTAGAGTAGTTTTTTACAGTAGCAATGGAAAACTAATACTATTTTTATGAATATTGTGACTAGACCTGCATATTTAAAATTTAAGAACAATTATTATTTCATAACTATAAAATGTTGGTGGCCAACCTTCTTGTGTATCATTGAAAATATTACATTGAAACCATATGAGAACTATGAGTTCCATGTTAGGCATGGGGGTGTGGTCAATAAGTGGTAGTAGCTCTCAATTTTGAGACAAGACCTTATTTTTAGGATAGACAAAGCAAATTATACATTTTAAATGACGCAAGTATCAGGAAACCTCAGTTTTTGTCAATCAAATCACTCTGGTAACAACTGCTGAAGTCTGCAAACATCATCTTGTAGAAGCTTTTACATCATAACCCTCATTCAGAAAGTGGTAGAAGAAGAAGACAGGAGGGTGTTAGCTATCATCTTAAGAGTACCCACACTATTCTCACATGACCTATGGAGGCTATAGAAGAAAATACGAAAGACTGTTCTGGACAATGAAAAGCAAATATAATATCTTGTCCCTCTTACAAATTTCACAGAACTGGAACATTCTCCTCATTAAATAATGTAAAGGAGACAGAATTCTCTTTTTGGGGGAGAAAAGTAGTGATTCCTAAAATATGCACACTTAAGACTTTTCAAGTGAGGAGTGAAAAAATAATTACAGTAATAGTAAAAGTGTCAATATTTTTGCACTTGACAGGGGCTCAAACTTTTTCATGGGAAAGAGGCAGAGAAAAGATGATTCTAACCTAGGGCATTTCAAAACAATTGAGTTCACGTTGGTATTTGTTGTAGAAAGCTGTTTTTGAACACAGGTGTGAAATAAAATAATACACCTAATAACACACCTCATGTCACCCACCTGATTTTTTATTATTTTATAAGGATTATTGGTTTCCGAAAATGCTGATCCCCACATTTCATGAAGATGAGGAGGGTTTTTTTTGCCCATCAATATTATTTGTAATACCATGGACTGAGAGATAGAAGAGAATTTGAATATTTTATTTATCTTAATTCTCATGAAATTTCTTAGCTTTTGGGATTTCAAACATTAGGGAATGCTTTCAGTTACTTTTTCCTATTTGGGGCATGAATATAGAAGAGTGGAGTGAAGGGAGTAAAGCATGAGATTTTTTGTTGTGTAAGCTGTGTTTCTTATTATTTAATTTGAAAAATTTACAAATTTAAAAACTATTCATAAATCCATAAACCCCTCCTGAATTCTCCTCCTGTTACTATTGGTTATCATATAATTTGTTTAAAAAATGAGCTTCTGTTCTGTTCCCATCACTCTAGAGATAGTGAGGAAAAAAATGTTATTTAAATGTTATTTAAATGCCACTTTTTTTCTCCCCAAATGGGATCTTGTTGCCTTAATTTATGCAGGAAAAAGCATAAATTATTGTTATTAATAACCAAAATATGAATTTCTCCATTGTTATTCCTTATTATACAACTGTGTATGAGAGATCTATCTCTCTCTTTATATATATATCTATCTATTGGGAATATACATGGGACTGGCTGATATAAAGTATTAATATAATATATGGAGAATATTGACTGTGAATAACCACGACCATGAATATTATGTATTTTCAGTGAGCACAGCAACAACTCTCTTGGAGTTCATGAGAAGGGTGAATGTTCAACCCCAACACACTCTGTTTTGTTCATTGCTCTAAGCTTTAAGACAAAAATCTCTTTGTTTTTCTCCTTTAATATACAATGCCAAGCTCACTGGGGAAGAGAGGGTAGGACCCTACAAAACTCACTTTGTCTCAGCTGGAACTATAACTCACACACAAAAAAAACACAGAACAAACTTTTTATGCTTAATTTTCTCTTGGTACTTCAGAAGACACCTGCCTGGGGGTTTTGCTGCCAATGGGCTGCAGAAGGCTTTTGTCATCATTGAAATCCAGTAGCCCTCATCTGATGTCCAATTGAACATCAGTGATTCCAGAATAGTTCACATTGTGCCAGTCAGCTTACCACACAGCTTCTTTCAGGACTTGAAAGAGTCCTAACCACCCCATCCTGCCTCATACCCTCACTGCCTTTTATGATAAAGGAAAAAGAATGGCCCCTGTAGGTTAGACAATCCTACATCAAGGTGAATTCTTGATAACCAGCTCTGTTCTTCCTGATGCCTTGTAAACATGCTAATTAAAAGGAGAGCGTTTCTGAAGATCAAGGGAGAAAATATTCTGAGCCAGCCTTTGTAGACACAAGTATTCCCAGACACCCTCCTGGATTTTTGCTCACTTGCTTCTGAGAGTTCACTGCAATGAGAACTTCAAGGCATGAAACCTCTCAATATCTACTAAAAAAAAAAGAATGCCCACATATCAAGAGCAAACACCACATAGAGCTATCTCTGTCCCAGAAAATTTCACCTGCACCACTTTAGCCCAGTATTAACCACAGGACTCAATATTCTCACACTGTACTCACAATGCAATTTTCACAGAGAATCTTGTTAGCAGTTCATCTCTCTTCCACATTATTAAAGTTTTTTTTTTTCAAAGTGTACACAATACAAATACATATTTGTTGGCAGCTGAACTGACTCACTTACTGCTGCACATGCACGTGGGTGACAGCCAACTTCTCATGTTTACACTGCTAGAGTCCTTGTTCATAGTCCTGGCTAATTCCCTGCTTCCCTGACAGCTATGGACTTCAGCAGAGCAGATTTTCCTGAGTTTTGGAAGTAGCAAAAATAAATTAAAAAATAAATAAATAAATAATAAATAAATAAATAATAAATAAATAAATAAATAAAATTCCATATAAGTCAAATGTTTAGAAAAATCCTTGACTTGTGTTTCTTAAAAAATATGATATATTTAAGTAAAATTAAAAGACTAAGGTAAACTAGAAAAGATACAGATATTAAAATCAAGGAGTTCCTTTGGTCTTGAGCACTGACATGAGTTACTATTGGGCCAGGAAAAAGGAAACAAGAGCAAAGAAGTTAGTCGTTCCCAACCTGAATGTGCCGCAGAATTCCTCAGAACACCTTCAAAATGAAATTTCTGGGCTCCTCCCCAGAACTGCACAAGCAAAAAAACATTTATGAGGGAGCTAAACATGCCATGCTTTTTAAAAACTTCCAAGTGTGTTTGATGTTTGGCAAGATCTGGAAGTTACTAAAAACTAAAAGACTTTTGATTATTTTTATAAGGAATATGATATTAATTCCTTAAGAGCCACAGAACGTTCTGGAAGTTAGATCTTCTTTACAAATACACCCATCTCATGTTGTACAGCCCAAAGTGTTATTTACATGGAAAGATATAGTCACCATTATGTTCAGAATGGTAAATTTCATAAAATGTTTTCAGATCCTTTAAATAAAGTTGACTAAATCAACATATGAATGAGAAAAATAACATTGCAGAGGTAACAGCATCAAGTTTTAAAAAGCTGTGTGACTGCACTTTTTTTATTTTGACTAAACATTGTCTGCAGGATAATCCAAATATATTTTAGATTTGAAAGAATTATCCCCATTTGCGCATTTGCTATTCTTGAAAAAACATTCTAAAGGACGAGTTATCCGGAGAAAAAATTGTATAATTATCACAACTGCACACACCTGTCAACAATGAACATGGTAGGAAAAACCATCAGTTAGAATGACAGGGCTCTTCCAGAGTAATTTCCCCACCCAGAGTTCTCTCCCAAGCAACTGTGCCTATCTTTGTGGTTTTTCGTCCTTTTGTGGTTCTTTCTCCACTACAGTTCTAAGGGGTGGATTTGGAAATGTTTGGCTTGGGAATTTTAAGCAGTGATGATAGACTTTCACTAGGAAAGAAGGTACAACCTACTTAAAATGTCCCGATTCCCCTCCACCATCCATTTTTGACAGGTTAATTTAATTACTCTTTTCCATTGTTTTGTTGACTATTTTGTAAATTTAAATGACATTCTTAAAGGCCTATTTCATGTTTAATTATCTCTTAGGTCATCTCTGTTCTCTTCTGGATAAGATGGGGATATTGAAGGCCCTAATTTTCTTTCCTATGTTTCTCCTCAACCGCTTCACCCCCTGCCCTTTCATTTGTTAACACAGTTACTTCTAGCCTATATTTACATCTCTCAAGTTTTGTCTTTAGATTGATTATAAAATTTTTAAAATGAATATATGTTATGGCTATATAGATATTGTCCATTGTAGACCCACCCAATAGGGTGCTATGGTTACATTTCCTCTTCTACTAATGCACTATTCTCATGTCCAAGCAAAAGAATGGCCCTAAATTTTAGTTAGATACATTCTCTTTGCTGAAACTCCTTCTGAATAAATATGATCACAATCATGCTGTTTTATGATGTACTTAAAAATCGTCTCAAAATATCCTTTGCATGGTCTAGTTTGTTATTTTTAAGTATCTAATTGCCTTTTTATTTTTTGAAAGAGGCCTCTTTGCCTTTTCATTTTTAGCTTCCACTTTTGCCTTCTTTCTCTGTATCACTTAAAATTCATTCTGTTGTTTTTTTTTCCCAGAAATCCATTTATTTCACATTTTATTTTTGGCTTGTTGCTTTAGTGTGCAAATATGATCCAGCAAATTATATACAGAAAATTCTTTGGGGATATTTCCACCATTGTCCTTATTTTATGTCCACCTCTTTTTTTTTTCCAATATTTACCTTTATTTTCCTGAAGCATGTGATATTATAACATCAAGGATGAATAAAGTATACATGTTTTAAATCTTTAAAAATCTGAGAAATTATCAATTTGAGCATCTGAATTAATTGGGTAGTTTTTAATAAAAATAAAATACACTGAAGTTTCTTCCTAGATACAGAATAATTTTGTGTATAGCTATGGAGGAAATTAACAGATGTATTAAAGTAATATTTCTCTGAAAACATCAGTGTCTAAACTGATTCATAAATAAATGCTAGTAACAAGTCAAGAAAAGAACAATTATTATACTCTTAATTTACTAAGGATATGGGATTAAAAGGAAACATAAATTATTTTATAGGCCCAGCAAAATATTACTATCATAAGTTTACTAATCACTGAAATAGAAAAAATGTAGTTACATTGTAATTTGAATAATGATGTGAAATATTGACAAAATACTATAAAGTAAAATTCAGCTAGATAATGAGAGAATAAAATACTCTAAGTGAGGCTTACCTTCAGTGGATCAAAATGGGAAATTTTCTTCAGAAAATGCACAACTATCCAAATGTCCAAGAAGAAAATTACATATGAATATCTAAGTGGATATAGGAAAGCATTTGATTATACTCAATTTCACTGAAATTTATTCCAACAAAATGGAAATGAATGATAAAAGGAAAATATTATTATATAAAGAAATAATGTTATAAAGAAAAGACAGTATTATACATACACGTAATGTTTGATATAATCATCTAAAAATATCCAGTAAAGTATATCAAGAATAGAGTTAAGAAATAAATAAAATAAATGAAAGGGAAAATTGAAGTTTAACTCCTCCATATAGTGGCCACAGTTAATAATACTGTACTTTATATTTCAAAATTGCCAGAATAGATATTAAATGTTCTCACCACAAAAAGTCATAAATTGGTGAGGTGATGATATTAACATTTTTGAATCTTTCTATAAGGTGTATGTAGATCAAAACATCACAGTGTATTCCATAGATATACAAAATTATTTTGTCAGTTAAAAGCAAATAAACTATTTTAAAAGGGCAAATTAACAAGTAGAAACTACATAATACACAAATATTTGGGGGAAATTATAAATTAATGCCCTGCTCAGGAGGCATTTTGTGATGTCTACTAAATTTGTAAAAACATGAACCCTTTGAAAAAAAATAACTGCTTGTAGGAATTCAGCCTATTGATGTATATGCAAGGTATGAAACATTGTTCAGCTTGCCTAACCATGTTCACATCTTTGTTTATATTGTTAATGTTATTAGAGCTATATTACACAGGCTATTAAAATTTATTTTTATACTTTTCTAATTTTTAAAAAAACTTTAATAAAGGCTTTTTGTTTTGTTTTGGTTTGGTTTAAAAATACAAGAGAATATCAGAATACTCTGAAAATGATTTGAAAAATAATTTTTAACCTTTCCTGAAATTGTCAAATTCTTGAACTTCCTACATGAAAGCAGGCAATCAACAAGAGAAGGCTTTAATAATCAACAACCATTAATACAGTCATTAATACACTCAAAAGGTAAAAATTTACACTATTAGAACTATGTTTCTCAAACTGTGTACTATCATCATTAGTACTTTGACCCTTTCTATATTAATAAGGATTCTGATGGAAAAAGGGTTCCACATCAGAATAAGTTTGGGCACATGCATTATGATAATTTACTTATTAAGAAAACACTTTTTTTCCTTTTATAAACAGTTTGAGAAAATGCAGTCTTGGTGATATTAAAATAAACTATACCAAGTGTTCCTTAAAAAAAAAATGGTTTTCAAGCCATAAAGTAATTGTTATTGTTGTAGTTTTGTAGTTTTCATTATGTTATTTAGTTGTTGTTGGGACCAAAGCTGAACAGAAGCCCATGATAGTTGATTCAATTTCTTTCTTTCTTTCTTTCTTTTTTTGTTTGCAAAAGCCAAGAGGTAGTGAGAAAAGGTGCTTTTGACATTAACACTTCTCATGTCTGGGTTAGGAGTTCCTCTGTACATTTTTTTCCACAAATTAGAAGAGCGTCTAGTTGTAAAGGGCAGAAAATAAGAAGAGTTGCTTAGAGCCAGAGGTGCTGATACAAGGAAAACAATAGGTGTTTCGTGCAGACACTTTTTCCACAGCTCAGAAATG
This sequence comes from Callospermophilus lateralis, assembly GCF_048772815.1. Taxonomy (NCBI): domain Eukaryota; kingdom Metazoa; phylum Chordata; class Mammalia; order Rodentia; family Sciuridae; genus Callospermophilus; species Callospermophilus lateralis. The sequence goes on along the minus strand of NC_135307.1, from coordinate 141,373,816 downwards.
CAGTTTGTCAGGAGGACAAAAAAAAAAAAAAAAAATTAAAAAAAAAAAAGATTTCTTTTGTAAACAGATTTAAATATGTGCCATCTATCTAACTTGCGTAATGAACAAATAAGGAAAATGGCATATCCTTCATAGCCAAGCTTCTCACATTTCTGCCTCAGGATTTGGGGTGGGGTGGGAGTGGGGATGGGAGGCAGCATTGAGCACTTTCTAGGGGACAGCTGCGAGTGAAAGGTACACATCTGACTTTCATAGCCTCAACCTGTGCTGCTCTGCCGTTGACACCATCACCTCTCTTCCTCGTTCTTCTCTGTCCCGCTCCCGACCCCCAGTTTTATTTTATTTTTTTTTCATAGTCTCTGAAAATGCAATGGAGAATAAAAATGTGGTAAGACCTGCCGCCAGCACCTATGCCCTCCAGTCCTAAGCTGACAAAAATGTCAAGAAACTGACAGTAAAATATGCAAAGAAAAAGCTCTGCAAACAAGAGCAAAGCCCAGACTATGTGGCGCTTTTGCCACACCGTGTCATGGTTTTCAAACAGAAATAGCAGTCCTGGGATTTATTATCTTTAGCATCACTTGTTAAATTTTACACTACACAAATGATAGAAAATAAATACCAAGGGGACACTATCGAAGATGGAGTGAGGGAGACAGATAAGGATATAGACAGATGGACCCCACCGAATGCTAATGGAGGGATCTTTTCCATCTCTGGCTTATCATAGGGCCAGGGGGCTGGTGCAGAGAGGCAGAGCACCAGGCATGACACCCACCAACTCTGTCTACATGAATCTAGTCATGTGGTTGAAGGGTTGAAATACACATTATTTTATTGGCCAACCTGGTGTCAGATAACCTCATCAATTTACTTGAAAGCTTACAGTATCTGTCCAACATGGCTCTCAGTGGTGCCTGGGACCTGTTCTACCTGCAATGAGAACAATGGAGACTTGGAATATTGATGATCATTATTCTCTGAGCTCCTGATGGCTGTGTTTTACGTTTCATCTTACTTCGTCTTTACAGTCTGTTCTATAACATAATTGTATTCTTTTCTCTCCCTTTCAGAGACAAGGAAGTTAAGGTGCAGGAAAAACTAACTTTCTCAAAATTACAGTGTTTTGTAACAAAGTTGGCTTTCAAAATCTACTATTATTTGACCCCAGGCAACTCTCTTGATGATAAGTTCCCCCAAGTGAAAAAAAAAAAAAAGATCAGTTGATTTAGTTCTTTAATAATTGTATTTATAAACTATCATTTTACATAGCAAATACAACCTGGGGCCCATTATAAGCAAGAACAGCAAATATCCTGTATTTATTTTAAATTGCATCTCAGCCTTATCTTTTCTTGAACAACTTAAGATACTCAAGTTTGTGCTTTATTTCCTTATCTTTTAAGAGATTGAGAAACCAAGGCATATAGGAATGAAATGTCCTGTTTTTGGTTACACTAATAACCACAGCATGCTTGTGAAAACAGGAAGAAACAGTCCTATGAAATGACACCATCCAAGCAGAATTAGGTTACTCCCCTAAGACATCAGATACCATGGGTATATTTATAATTGATGGCTTATAAATTCTCACCTTAGTTCTATCCACAACTCTGTTGCACATAAAATTCTCAATTCCTGGTCTTAAAAAAATAAAGAAAAAAAAAAGCAAATAAAAAGAAAGGGGAAAAAAAAAAGAGAGAGAGAGCAAGTGGAGAAGCACACAGGATTTAACTGCCCTTGAAATCTACACACAGGTAATTAATCTGCAAGTAGGATAGAGGGAGGTCCCTGATTTTATGTGGCTTAGTCAGTGGTGTCCAGCAGGTGACTGGCAAAATCCGGAGTAGAACTGGGGTGTGTGGTTCCCTGCCCTCTGACCAAGAGAAATCATTCCCTCTACTGATGGGCATGGGAGCAAATACACATCTCCATTCTGATAAAGCTGTAAAGAGAGTCATAAAACTACTATTGAAATCCAAATGTCATATCAGTGGAAGTGTCTAAATCCCATAATGGCTCTAGTGATAACCCCTTAATGTTCAGAGAGATCCCCGAGGGAAGGACAGACACAGGCTGCTCCTGTGAGCTTGGTACAATGCCAGAATATTCCAGTGTCCACAAGTATTCACTTCTTACAGCTCTTCATAAATTTTATTATCACTTTAAACTTAGATTGTGAGGAAGAAAGAATAACTGCTTTAATGCAATTTACATATGAATAGAAAATATGTGCAGGTATTGCAAACGAACTTCTAGTTAAAATATGAGCTGCAGAACAAAGGCGGCCTGATTAGGAGTCTTTGGGTTAGGTGACTACACACTCATTTACTTAGCTCTAGTTCAAAGTGTTCTCATGAGGCTGTGACCACTTCCTTGAAAACTTTCTGAAACATTATTTTCAGTAGTACTACTTTTTTCTTCATTTACATGATTTTAGTCTGCATTTGGTGCATATAGAAGATATAAAAATACTTTAAGTGAGATATATAAATACTAATGGCTTTTATTCAAGGGGTAAGGCCCTTCCATCTAGTCTGGGTCATCAGTGGGTAATACTAGTAAGAAAAGCAATACTAGTAAGAAAATTTCATGAATGTTCACATATTCGTGCTATTTCACTGAACAGTCTATTTTGAAAACAAAAGCAAGAGGGATTTCCTATGTACTTTACCTTAGAGGAAATCCATGCATTTGCGTTCTGTCTATCTACCCATCTGATCTCCTGGGTATTGGTAGAATTAGAAAAATTAATTTATAGTGAGAGGCATTCTATAATCTCACTTTCTAGCTTTTCCATACGCTAAATACAAATGGAGGAAGACTGATTTTTAATTAGTGTAATTAGTATAATGGCTGCTTACAGAGGTCTTACCTATTCTCAATTTACTTATCTCAATATCCTTGTGGCCAAAATATTCTATATCTGATTTGGTCATGAAACTGATAATAGGTTAACCACTGTTAGTGTCTCTCATCCTTATTTTTGCTTCCAGAATTCAGTCATCAGAGGATCTATGTTTCTCGCTTCAAATGCTGGATGTTGGAGTTGGTAAGTTTTTGGCAATGAAGACATCTTTCAGAAGTTTATTACTTCTACAACTTTCTGTAATGTTCATGTAGCTAGGGAAGCATTCTGCTTCTTTTGACACATAACTAGTACATAATGTAGACCTAACTCAGTTTCACTAATCCTTTAAAAACATTAGAAAACATTTTTCTTTTCTCCTAATAATCAATTACTTATGGTCTTTTGTACTATATGGTATGATTTAATTGAAAATTAAAAACTGCATGCATTGAATTTTGAATCTTAAGCATGTATCCACATAGACCTATAGAGAGCCTGAATAACAGTGAGAAGAACAAGAGAGAAGGAAAAAAATAATCTATTACTTCTAATCATTTTAACTTCAGTGATATTACCCATTCAGAGGACTCATGATTTTAATTTATTTTGTAGAAGCATTTAAAATAGAAATTAAAAATATAGTTTTGACTTTAAATAGAATGACTTTCTGGTTCTGGTCCTTGGTAGCCACATGACCTTCTGGAAAGTTAATCTCTTCGAGCTGTGATTCCCTTTGGTTAAATGGAGAGACATAAATTACTAATTCCTAGGTTTGTGTGAGTTTGTAAATTGTTTAGCACCACACCCCTAAAAAGGGTCTCTTCATGTGTCATCTACCAGCATTCTTATTAGCAGTAGTAATATTAATAATATCCAGTGCTTGCTTGCTTATGTACTTTCATGCTCTCTCTGAAACACTAAAAACCAACTGCTCAGACATTACCCAGTCCAGCCTGGTCCCCAAAATCTTCAATGCAGCACTTCTTAGAGGGTGCCCTGTGTTTTGTCTCTTCCCCAATTCTCATCTTCCTTAGCATGAATTTTTAAATTATCTTTGTATGTATTTATTTTTGCTTAATTTAATCAGAGACAATTTCTCCTATTTGCAACCAAAGAGGAACAGCTGATGAGAAAACCCAGATAATATATTTATTTCTGAAATTACCATAGTCTTCCTATAAAGTTGATTCAACACATACTACATTTCAGAGGCAGAAGTATCCATGCTATCTGAAAGAGTTAATAATAGCTTTCAAGGCATAGCTTGCTTCCTCTAGATAAAGGTAACTCGGCGTGTTCGCATGTTGGTGCCTTCTGGTCAATTCAGTCCAATGACCAGTCAAGTTAGTAGAGCAAAATCAACTAAATTGGTTGTTCAGCTGCCTTTACCACTCATGTCAGTCTGAAAGTACAATCCCAGCAAAGTTTTCACTCAAAAATATCTAGAGGCCTTGCCCTGGTACTGAGTATGGGTGGGCCACATAAAAAAATCATAGAGCAGGTGCCTAAAAGTGACTTTTTTGTATTTTTAAAAAGTTATAAACATAAAGACCAAGAGTTTAAAATAACAGGGTACTTAAATACCTACATTGTCACATCATTATTATTTAAGGATACATATGGTTCTGGTAGTATGGCTGTTTTGGTCAACTTTTTCACCACTATGACCAAAAGACCTGACAAGAACAATTAGAGAAAAACACGATTTTTTTTTTTTTTTTGGCTCATGGTTTCAGAGTTTTAGTCCATGGTCAGCAGACTCTATAGCTCTGGGCCAAAGATGAGACAGAACATCATGGCAGAAATGTGTGGCAGAGGAAGATAGCTCACAATGTTGCAACCAGGAAGCAGAGAGTGCTCTGCTCATCAGGGACAAAATATATATCCCAGAGGCATACCCCCACTATCCTTCTAGCCACAGTCTGCCTAGGATTACTGCCCACTTAATACATATCAGTGGATTAACCCGCTGATTAGTTTAAAGCTCTCATAACTTAATTATTTTACCTCTGAACCCTTTTGCATTGTCCCACACATGGATTTTGGAGACACCTCAAATTTAAACCAAAATAGGCTGAATGGGACATTGAAGGTGCTGTATTTGGATCTGATAGTCTGGATCAGATTTTCCATTCTGACATGTGGTATCACAGCCAGTTTCACTGAGGTAGGTGATATTCTCTGAGCAGGTTTTCTCATCTATGAACGATAGTACTTGCCTATGCACCTTAGAGAATACAATGAATATCCACGGAAGCTGGATTTCAATTAGAGTTTACTAGAGAAGTGAACAGAATCAGACATGAATATAAGTACTTACTGAGAAGCACATGAAAACTGTGCTAAAGCAACACTGTCCATCAATTCTATTACTACTTTCTAGTAAGATTGTGTTTCCATTTTCAAGATTAATTTTGACTAGTTTGTCTTCCTTGTGAGACATTCTCCTTTCCCCTTTTTATACTCCTATTCTCTTTCAGTTTTCAAATCTGAGGACCTTGCCCCACACCACATTGACGAAGTATAAGTCATCACTTTTGAAAATTCAAAATCTTAGTTCGACCTGTGCCCACCTCTACCTTGCTATTTCCTCTTAGAAATGAGAACACCACTTTTCATATGCAAAAGATCTAATCCTTGGCCTGTACTAGGGAGGTCCTATCTTGCCTTCAGGTGCCATTTGGGCCTTTCCAGATGACTGCATTCTGTCTGTCTCCACGACTGTGCTTCCTCTATTTTCATTCCAGGCTCATTTTCTCTGTAGGCTCATTTTATCTAACCCAGAAATGCTGGTATTCCTCAGGCTCAGTCCTACTTATGCCCCTTCCTTTCTCTATGTTCTTGCTCTGAATGTCTTAGTTTTTCTGTGGTTTCAAAGATCATCTACATTCTAAAGACTTTCAGGGTAGTAATCACACCTGAGCCTCAGTTCTATAACCTGATTGTCTTCTTGATATCCAAAATGTCCTAACTGCAAATAAATAAATAGATAAGCAAACATCCCATCTATTTCTCTCTTTATGTTCTCTACCTCTGTAAATGTATCACTATTCACTGCTTCTAAAAATTTTCTTATCTCATATAAAATATCACTTCCTATTCATTATCAAAACCAAATCACATGTTTGTCAATTTTTCTTCATCTACACTGCTACTACTGAATCTAAGCGACTGGGATCTTATATTTTGATTACTACAAAAGCTACATTTTTTTTTTTTTCTGGATCATAATATCAGCCTCTTATGGAAAGAGTCTTCTCCTGCATTTTGCATAAAAGCTGAACTCCTAGCCTACCATGGTCTATAAAACTTTGGTTAATCTGCCAGGATCGTTGTCTCTCATTGCCTCTGCAGTCACTCTTTGCTTTTCCATTACATTCAAGCAGCACTGACTTCACCTCTATGAAGCACCTAAGTCTTTTCCATTTCAGAGTCTTTGTGCTACTCCCTGGGTCTGCAGCATGCTTTCCTTTAATATTTGCCTGGACCAGCCCTTATTTCCATCATATCTTAGCCCTTAGGATATAATTCTTCTATCTTTCATAGTACTGCAACCCTATTTTCTTCATTGAACTTATGAATAGTCATAATTATCTATTTATTTCTATATTTATTTAGTCTACAACTCCCCAAATATAGTGTAAGCAACAAACTCATGTTTCACACCCATTTTATTCTCCAATGTATACTTAATTAAGGCAATCCCTAGCATATAACTATCAATCAAGATATGCTGAATGGATTGTATTAATTTTTTTACAAAGTTCAGCTTCTGAGGCAGGATTCTCTTCTTTCTTTATGCCAGAAGTGTTGAATTTATTTGTGTTCATATTTTAGACATTTTAAATACACCATATAAGGACTTTCTTTTACTAATTTTTTTTTAGATACACATTACAATAGTATGTATTTGGACACATATACATACATGGAGTACAATTTATTCTAATTAGGATTCCATTCTTGTAGTTGTACATGTTTTACTGGTCATATATTTATATATGAACATAGCAAAGTTATATCTGATTCATTCTACTGTCTTTTCTATTCCCATCCCCCTCCCTTCCTTTCATTCCCCTTGATCTATTTCTACTGAAGATAAGATTTACCAAGTATATTAAAGGTATTTGATTATCTGCATAGATCCATTTAAATGTACAAATTTATTCTACAGCATAACTTTCAGTGCTTTAGACTGTGTAAAAACGTGTTAGTTGACTCTTTGAAGAAAATGAATTATCCAAGCTGATCAGATTCTATATTTCATCAATTGGCAGAATTGTACCTGTCAGAAAATTGAAATGTGAATACTCTTTAGAAGGTCTTTTATATTTTTAGCTTGCTCCCTAATTTATCATTCCTAGAATGGATGTCCTATCTCTACTGATGAAAGAGAACTTGCATGGACTGTAAACTCAATGAGCCATTAAATAGGTGACAATAATCTTGATAGAAGTTTGGAATATTTAATTAGCACAAAAATACTCTTGGCTAGTGTGCTCAATTACTTCCATGGATACTCCCCAAAATATCAACCAACTATTTTGCATGTCCATGAAATGCCTTCAAAGACATTTCAGATGGAAAAAGGAGATAATATTTCATCTTTTAATTGAGGACTTGACATGCTTTTGTGTGTCCAGCAATAAAGTTTCAAAGTGAATTCAGTGGAGATCCTTGAGATATTTTTAAAGGTGACATTTCTATCCTTAAGGCTAACATTACATGAAATTAAGAGGAAAGCAATGAAAACCTCTGGAGTGGAGAAAAGAAATAATATTGTCTGTTGTATCCAGTGCTATCATTCTTGTTCTTTTGTACCGTATTTACATTGGCCAAAGACCTATAAAATAAGGAGAAGAAACAAGAAAATCATCATCTTGCAAATCATACTCCTAATGAAAGAACCAACACCTTAGAGTACTATTTAACAGGAAAAACATGTCATGATTTTAAGTGGAAGAGCGTCCAAACTGGTCCTGGCATTTATTTCTAGGTTTAATAATTACAAATGATTACAAAACAATAATTATGAAATATTTGGTTTTCCCAATGTTAAGGCACTATTCCCAAATTCTGAAATAATTCTTTGAGTTTTTTGGAAGTAAAGAGGCTTTATTGCTGGCCAGCGGTCAAGAGCACAGAGACCAAGCAGCTCTGCAACACATGACCCCGATTTAGGGTAGGAACAAACTTGTAAGGCTTAAAACCACAAAAAGGGGGAGGGCAGGAGAAGCAATTATAAACACAAGATAAATTTTATAAAAGTGGAAAATTACCAGGTTGTATAAAAAATGTTAAATTCTCAGAAATTACATTTTCAGAAAAGCAGAACTTACATTCTCAGAAAACCAATTCTTGCATTCGTTCCATAATAGAAGGATATTATTGTCAGGGTGCAGGTAGGTGGGGGTAGAGATGTTAGCCTTCATGAGAGTGGGCTCATGTATAAGGGGGCCAATTTCACACAGAGTGAGGTATCTGAATAAAATGGGGTAAATCTGGGCTGAGTTTCAAATCAGCCCCTAATACAAACTGTGTCCATGTTTAATGTTTGGTTAGATGTTTTACAAAATTTCATTGCCTGTTATTTCTTCACTAAACAGTCTAATATCAGGAACCTGGCCCATGTGTGTGAGATGGAAGAGAAGAAATATGCATACCCCGGGTTGTGCAGGCTGAGGAACAGCCCTGTTGCTCCGTGTTCTGACTATTCCATCAATGCCTCCCTGCAGTGATCCTAGTCACTGGGGCAAACTCTGGGCAGAGGCTGATATAACTGTCATAGATGCATGTCCAAGTTCTGTATCCTAAAATGATAATGATATCAGTACAACTCCAGCCCCTGGCGGCACAGGCCTGTAATCCCAGAGGTTTTGGTGGATGAGGCAGAAGGATGGTGAATTGAAAGCCAGCTGTGGCAATTTAGCGAGGCCCTGAGCAACTTGGTGAGACCGTGTCTTTAAATAAAAATTTTTAAATGCTGGGAATGCAGCTTAGTGGTTAAGCAATCCTGGGCTCATACCCTGGTTCCAACAAGTAAGTAAGTAAATAAATAAATCAGTCCACACAATAAAAAAAAAAAAAAAAGAGTTATTTTTGTCTCAGGCATTCAGTATTTCAGCACTGTTCGTTTGGCTTTTCTCAATCACCTAGAGATGATGTATTGTTTCTTTTAAAATATGCCAGTAAACTGAGAATTTATCATGTCTTTGCTTGGTTATTCATTTATTGATCAATTTAAAATTATTGATGTTAAAAGAGAGAAGGTTATATATAATACATTAAGGGATAAGAGAAGGAAAAACTTCCTAGAATTTTTTTTTTTTTTTTTTGGGAGAAGAATTGCAAACTGGGCAGTGAACATCTTTTTAGCCAAAAAAAAAAAAAAAAAAAAAAAAGAATGAAGCAAAATTAACTGATTCTTTCATTCACAATTGAAGCATACTGATTATCAGTGTCCTCTTCAATTTTATTTTAAAATTTTATAACTACTCTAATGCATGAAGGAAACCTGTACAGCCACACAAACAGTTGAAGTTATTTCCTCCCCACCCTCCCTCCCTTCCTTCTTTCCTTCCTTCCTTCTTTCTCTTTCTCTTTTGATTTACTTTGGACCATTTTTTTTATAACTGAGTGAAAACATAAGTGGCTATTCTGAAATCCTGTTTAAAACAAAATTGCTTGCTCATTTTGCAAATCACTGATACATCAGACTCCTAGAACTCAGAAATAAACAAAACTGATGCATGAGGTATGTTTTAGCCAGCTTTTTGGCTGCTGTGACTAAAAGATCCGATGAGAACAATTGTAGAGAGGAAGAGTTTATTTGTGGGCTCAGGGTTTCAAAGGTCTTAGTCCACAGAAGGCTGACTTTATTCCTTGAAGTGAAGTGAGGCTGAACATCATGGCGGAAGAGTGTGTGGCAGAAAAAAGCAGCTCATATGGTGATCAGGAAGCAGAGAGAAAGACTCCACTCACCAGGTACAAAATATTTATGCCTCAAAGCCACGCTTCAATGTCCCACTTCCTCTAGCCACACCCTACCACTTCAGAGACCACTCAGTTAATCCCTATGGGGGATTAATTCCCTGATTGGGTTAAGACTCTCACAACCCAATTATTTCTCCCCTGTATCTTCTTGCATTATCTCTCAAGTGAGCTTTTGGGAACAACTCACATCCAAACCATAATAAGGTGTCACTAAGGTTCCCAGAATCACTTTTCTATGACAACATTTTAAATAGAAGACTGATTTTCTGGAATGATTTTATTCCAATTTTGGGACTTAGGTACACACAATTAAATTATCCCATGAATCATGATATATTTGAATTATGGGTCAGTAAATAGCCTATATTTATAATAATACAGGAAACATTAATAAATCCATCACCAAAATAAAGAAAGAAAAAAATCTAAGATCTTGCCAATAACACCATCTGATTCAATATTCAGCAGAGTTGCTAAACTTTTCATTGTTTTCAATAATTTGTCTTTAGGATTTTGCTGTGTGTGATTTTTGTATTTGAATGAGTATATCATTTGCAATAATAAGTATTTCATCTGTTTGAAACAGTTTTTCAATTGTGTGTGTGTGTGTGTGTGTGTGTGTGCGCGCGCATACACATGCGCGTATACGCGCATGTTTTCTCATATCATGGGCTATGTCCTTCAAAATTATGTTGAGTAAAATTAAAACTTGTGAGCGTTCTTATTTATATTTTTTCCTAGTTTAAAAAGAAATCAAGTATTCCTATTAAAAGGATATGCATTTTAGTATTATATGTCTTAAAATAACTGAAATTGAGAAAGATTCTTTAATCAGAAATGGTATCAAATTTTACCAAATCCTTTATTTATTTAAATCACAGTTTCTTTCTTTCTCTCTCTTTCTCTCTTTCTCTTTCTTTCTTTCTTTCTTGTACCAGGGTTACTGGACCGCTGAGCCACATTCCAGCCCTATTTTGTATTTTATTCAGAGACAGGATCTCACTGAGTTGTTTAGTGCCTTGCAATTGCTGGAGACTGGCTTAGAACTCTCAATTCTCCTGTCTCAGCCTCCCACGCTGCTGGGATTACAGGTATGTGCCACCACGTGGGCAGTTTTTTTTTTCTTTTAATATGCTATGATGTAGTGGACTGTATTAATGGGTGTTCTAATGTTAGATAATTCTTTCATATAAAGTGTGAATTTAGGTACTTATGATATATTATCTTTTAATTCAAAGTTTTATTTTAATTTGAAATTTATACATTTAGGATTTTGATACCTTTATTCAATAAGGGAAACCATTTTTTATTTTCTGTAACATTTTTGAGTTTTGGTCACAAATTTGTGCTGGAGTAAAAGTGAATTAATGCGTAATCCACTCATTTTTTTTTTTTCCTGAGTAGTCAAGATGTTTTTTTAAATGTTGGGATAAACTCTTCATTGAAAGTTTTGTAGACCTTGCCTGTAAAGTTGTAAGGTCTGGAGTTTTCTATGAGAAAATCTTAAACTATTATTCCATTTTCTAAAAGCTGCAGGATTATTTAAGCTTTTTTATCCCTTCATGAATTATTTACTAGCCACATTTTGTCTCAGTTTTCAAAGTTGTTAGCAGATGGATGATAATGTTTGCTTATCTGTTTTTGTAACAGATTTATTGAGATGTAGTTCACATATCATGCAACTTGCCCATTTAAAGTGTACAATTCTGTGGTTTTTATTATGTTCACAGACTTGTACAACTATCATCATAATCTAAATTTAGAGCATTTCCATCACCTCAGAGAAACCTGATATTAATACCTGTCAATCCCTTCTTTTGAATCCTCAAACAATAAGCAACCTAATATATTGTTTGTCTTCATAAATTTATCAATTATGGTTATTTCATATAAGTGGTATTATATAATATTTGGACTTTTTTTTACTGACTTCTTCACTTACATATTTTTTCCAGTTTCATGTTTTTGAACATACATCCATACATCACTTCTTTTAACAGCTGAATGATACTTCACTGCTTGGATATATTATGTTCATAAGTTTATAGACATATGGGTTGTTTCTACATTTTGGCCAATACAAGTAAAGCCACTATTTGTATTTGCATATTGGATTGTGTGGGGTCATATATTTTGATTTCTCTTGGGTATGTATCTAACAGTGAAACTGATGGGACACCTAGTAAGTTTAACTTGTAAGAACTCTTTTCAAAAATGGGTGGACCTTTTTTACATACCTAACAGTAGAGAGTGAGAGTTTCTGTTTCTCCATATTCTCATCAACTCTTGATGTTTCCTAACTTTTAACTTATTTCCTTTGTGTGGGTATAATCTAAAGTGACATTTCAATATAGTTTTAATTTATAATTCCCAATAATGCTGAAAAATTTTTGTGTTGTCATTTATTTATCTGTGAATTTCATCATTTGTTTTATATCTTTATTATTAGTTGTAGAAATTACTTATTTAGTCTAAATTCATCTCTTTATTCCACATATGATTTACTAATATTTCTCAAATTATTGGATTACATTGTTTTTTTCTTGATGATGTTCTCTGAAGCACAAACTTTTAATTTGATGAAATACAATTTACATACTTTTTATTTTTCTCTGGTTTTTGGTATCATATTTGAGAAATAATTGAGAAACATAAGCTTATGAAAATGTATTCCAATGCTTTCTTCTAAGAATGTAATTCTTTCAGCTCTTACAATTTAGTCTTTGCTCACTGAGTTAATATTTCTTTACTGTGTGAAGTAGAGGTCCAAATTCATCTTTTGCATGTTGTTATAAGTTGTCATTGTACCATTTATTGACAAGACTCTCCATTTACTATTGAATTGTCTTTGCAACTTTGTCAAAACTGGATTGGACTTTAAATCTGAAGCTTATTTTGAGATTCTCAATTGTATTCCACTGTTCTGCATGTAAACTTTTTATGCCACGATGAGAGTTATAATTCCACTTTCTTTACAGTAATTTTTGATATCAGAAAGTATGAGTTCTCCAACTTGGTTCTCTATCAACATTGTTTTGGCTATTGGGTCCCATAGGTTTCCATATGAATGGGTTTTCCAATAGAATTCTATTAGAAATTTTATCAAATATAGACAAACTCAGGAAAAGCATTTAACAAAATTCAAGTTTCTATTTTACCTCACTTTAATATTTTCAGCATGTCTCACTTTTTATATTTCTTCAAAAAATCTAAAATATGATATGGAATGAAGGTACAAGTCACAGATTGGGAGGAAAGATATGCAGATATATCTAATAAAGAACTGGGTTAAAAAACAATACTTATGCCTCCTTCTCAAAAAGACCAAAATGTTAGCACTCATGCATGTTTCCTGGGCTTCATATTATTCCTGTACCTCTCAACAGGGTCATGTTCTTAAGACATTTTTTTGAGGGGTATTATGAACTCAGCCTAGTTTTTCTTTGACTCCAGCTATAATTTTATTAATATTTCTTTCTAGACACCTTATATATATTCAGTATAATTTGAATTTGTCTTTATTATTATTCAGGTATTTCATTCTAAATTCTTTTTAATATTTTTTTTATTTATATATGACAGCAGAATGCATTACAATTCCTTTTCTTTTATATATGAAAGCAGAATGCACTACATTCACATATAGAGCACACTTTTTCATATCTCTGGTTGTATACAAAGTATATTCACACCAATTTGTGTCTTTATACATGTACTTTGTATAATAATGATCATCACATTCCACCATCATTTCTAACCCCATGCCCCCTCCCTTCCCCTCCAACCCCTTTGCCTACCTAGAGTTCATCTATTCCTCCCATGCTCCCTCTCCTATCCCACTATGAATCAGACTCCCTATATCAAAGAAAACATTCAGCATTTGGTTTTTTGAAATTGGCTAACTTCACTTAGCATGATATTCTTTAACTCCATCCATTTACTGAAGGGCATCTAGGTTGGTTCCACAGTTCAACTATTGTGAATTGTGCTGCTATAATGTGGCTGTGTCCCTGTAGTATGCTGTTTTTAAGTCCTTTGTGTGTAGACCAAAGAGAGGGATAGATGGGTCAACCAGTGGTTCCATTCCCAATTTTCCAAGCAATCTCCATACTGCTTTCCATATTGGCTGCACCAATTTGCAGTCCCACCATCAGTGTATGAGTGTACCTTTTCCCCCACAACCTCACCAACACTTATTGATGTTTATCTTCATAATTGCTGCCATTCTGACTAGAGTGAGATGAAATCTTAGAGTGGTTTTGATTTGCATTTCTCTAATTGCTAGAGATGATGAACATTTTTTCATATATTTGTTGATTGATTGTATATCCTCTTCTGAAAAGTGTCTGTTCATGTCCTTGACCCCTTTATAGATTGGGTTATTTGTTTTGGGGGGTGCTTAGCTTTTTGAGTTCTTTATATACCCTAGAGATTCGTACTCCATCTGATGTGTGAGGGGTAAAGATTTGCTCCCAAGTTATAGTCTCTCTATTCACCTCACAGATTGTGTCTTTTGCCGAGAAGAAACTTTTTAGTTTCTTCTTCTGCCCTATCTAGAGTTTGTCTATTTCTCCCATGATCCTCCTCCCTACCCCACTATAAATCAGCCTCCTTATATCAGAGAATTACTCAGCAATAAAAGATAAAAAATCATGGCATTTGCAGGCAAATGGATGGAGTTAGAGAAGATAATGCTAAGTGAAGTAGTTAGTCCCCCCAAAAATCAATGCCAAATGTTTTTTTCTGATATAAGGAGGCTTTTTCATTCTAAATTATTTTAATATGAGTCTTTTGTGGCAAAAATTATAAATAAGTAGAATTTACCATGCCCTCAAATGTGAAGGAGTGGTAAATATGGCATTTTAGATTTGAGATTATATTCCTTTAATCATTTGAAAATACCACTCATTGATTTCTTACATTGTTTTGTCATTTAAAAATATGATACATAAATTTGTTTTCGATCATTTAAATCTACTTTACTTTGTATGTCATTTTTCTTCTGTGAAATTTTAGATTTTTTTCTTTGCCTCTGATATTCCTACATTACAAGCATGACACTATAAGTACTTTCTAATATAAGTTGTTTTTCTTTAAAAATATTATAGGAAATTCAATATTAACATATTTTCTTTATTTTTCCTTCTGTTGAACACTCCATGTTCTGGAAGATAGCTCTTATAGTTCTATCAGACATATCTTTTAGCTTTTATTTTTATATTTTAACTGTTTTCCCTTTACTTTATTCTTTTTCTTGTGGAATGTACAATCTGGTTTCCCAGCTTATAAATTCATTCTTTGACTATGTCCATTCTTGTCTTCATTACATCTGTTGAATTATTTATTCCAGCCATTATCTTTTTCATTACTTATGTTTCTGCTTGATTGTTTGAGTGCTATTTGTTTT
Organism: Callospermophilus lateralis; assembly: GCF_048772815.1. Taxonomy (NCBI): domain Eukaryota; kingdom Metazoa; phylum Chordata; class Mammalia; order Rodentia; family Sciuridae; genus Callospermophilus; species Callospermophilus lateralis. Next base: position 141,358,565 of record NC_135307.1, on the reverse strand, counting down.
AATTTCATACTGATAATATTTTCTTATGCTAATTAGACTACTTAGAATTTTTTGTGCCGGTTATTTCTACTTTTAATGGAATACATTATCCAGTTGATGTTCATTTGAAAAAGCCTGGATTCTCCAACATCTTGTTATTTTAGTATATGAGCTTATTTTCCTCTACAAGTATCATTTACTCTCTTAGATAATATGTAAAGTGGGGAAATCAGGTCCAATTATGAGTCAGACCCAAAAAGACCACTGGAAGAGTTAGAAGGGAGAGACACAGAGTGAAGAGTTTGCTGCTTCATGGACAAACATGCCACTCTTATTTCTAGGAAAGAAATACATGTAAAAGAAAACACATTTTATATTATATTATAGCAGCCATGAGTATATTTGATGGAGATTTTGAGAAAAACCCACCCCTTGAAGTTATTTACAAACCTCAGTCTAATTTTTTTTTTGTAGCTATGCACAGACTGTATTGATAGTCTCTTCAATACTCCTGGACTAGAGCCCCCATCAATGTGAGCGCAGGGACTTTTATTCAAAGTTAACTACAGAAGAACAATGTAAGAATTCCAAAAGTTACTTTCCTATTTTGAGATGTCATAGTTTTGTCATAATGCTTCCTACCTGGGGCCAGACCCACCACATCAGACATATCACTACAAAGCCATTCCCTGATACCTATTTATTTTTCTCTCTTTGTAAATATTTTTCCTCCAAAACTTTTATTGGATTGATTCTGGAATTGGAGCCCAGGTGATTATCTACTCTTTTATCTATAAACAGAAATTTCATATGTTTTTAAAAGACAACTTTGCTTGAAATTTTGAAAAGAACAATTAGCATGTGATTTTTTTTCAACACATATAATTTTTATATGTGTTGAAGCGATCATCACCTTCATGTGTTATCATATATATGAAATTTGCTGGGAGAGTAGACCCTAACTGTTCACACACACACACACACACACACACACACACACACACATACAATGGGGATGATACGCTTTAATAACCTTGATTGTGGCAATCATTTCACAATGTACATGAATAACAAACATCATGGTATACATGGTAAAAACCACAGTTTTTATTTGCCTATATTATCTCAGTAGAATTGGAAAAAGTAAATGATTTCCCCAAAATGTCTTCACATTTTATAAGTGGGTTGGCCACCATGATAATTTTATGAAATAGACTAAATGTACCAGTATTCCAATTGGGCAGGTGAGGAAACTGAGGTTCAAAGAAGTTAAATGATTTCCCAAGATGCTTTATTTAGTTATGATGCCTAATGTCTCTTTTTGAAGAATTTTTCTTCTTAGTGAAGAACCCTTCTCATTACTTCAAAATATGTACATTTTCCGCTTCCTTAATATTAGGAGATTTTGATTACAAATAACAAAGAAAAGTAGATACTTTATCATAAGAATTTTGGATATGTGCATTGATGTAAAATACATAAAATAATTAGAGTATTATTTCATTTTATTTAAATAAATTCTGATATGAAGATTTAAGTAGTCCTTTATTTCAGAAAATTTTTTTGAATCATAGTTTTAAAATATTTCTTCTATTGTACTTATTTTTTCTTCCTGTACTCTGATAATATGTACATTAGATTTACTTCATATATTCTGTTTTACTATCATATATTCAAATTGTTTTTCCATTTGTCTTTGTATTTTTTCTTCAAATATTTTTCTCCTTTTTATGATGTACACTTTTAAAGGTATTATCTATTGTTTTCAATTGTTCTTGGTTTTTGTTATTTAATTCTTCATTTTTACTATCTATTCCTCTTTTGTTTCAAATCTTTGTCTCATATCACCTCATCTTTCAGTTTATCTAATTCTGATTTTCTTTGTTCTTTTATAGCATCCTATATTTTGTATGTTTTCTTTAACCTATTTAAAATACAATGTTCTTCTGCTTTGTGGGCATGTGTCCTAGAATGTTTTTATGACCTTTACGGACATGGACACTTCTCTATTCCTTATGTACTTTGATATATAGCAAATGTATATAAGATTTGAGAGGCATTCTATGATCTTGCTTAATTTTTAGAAAAATTAGTTTCCCTATAATTTTTGATCAGTAGGTCTAGGCATGCCAGACTCATCCAACTTCATAGCTCTACAGCACTCTTTTTCATAGTTTTCACAAAGTATTAAGAACGTGTTCCTCTTTCAGAAATTTCTTTCAGAAAATTTCCTCCCCTGCTCTTTAACCCACTTTTTTTCTAGGCATTTTATTTCAAATTTTATCTCTACTATCCTCGCCTCCTTCAATTAAGATGATATTCCAGATGATTTCCTTGGCAGGAAAATCAGTTTGTTAGTATCAAGAGTTCATAGCTCCATACTACAGACAATCCAGTAGCAACCAGCACACCTACCTACCAGGTCTTGTCCTCAGTGCCACTGTAACAGGAGGCAAGGGATCCTTGGAGAATGAATGATTGTGAAGCTTGACATGACAGGTACAAAGTAAACCTAGAACATTCTGCTATGTATAAAAGTGAGAAAAATAAATAATATTTTTAAAAGAGAAAAATATGGACAAATCATAGACACTGAAACAAGCCTTATTTGGTTTGCCCTGGTCAAACGTGAAACACTTAGAATATCTAAAATAAGGAAGTGTAGGAATGATAAATCCTGGAGTTCACATAGATGAAAAATTGACAATTCAGATGGGAGGGCTCTGCTTTCAACAGATGACAATTGGTAAATAAATAGAGTTGGAGTTAGAACATCAGCATTTTTGCAATTATCTTAGAAAAGATTAAATGAGACAAGCCCAAGTCATCAGCTGATGCTATATCCAAGATGAAATTTTGATAACAATCAAAATATTTACATGGGCTTAAAATGTCTACCCATGGCTTATTTAATACTTGCAAAGAAAAAAAATGTCAAATTCTGGAGTGGAAAAATCAGATACTCTTTGGACTGATCATCAAAATTAATATTACCAGGGGCTAGGGATATAGCTCAGTTGGTAGAGTGCTTGCACAAGGCCCTGTGTTCAATCCCCAGCACCACGCACTAAATATATATACATATGTATACACACACACACACACACACACACACACACACACACACACATTACCAATGAGGAACAAATGGTTATTATGTGCCTCAGGTATCTCTCAGGTAACCACATTATCTCTTATATGATACTCTGTCTAAAATGTATAACCTGACTATAATCATAAAGAAACATCAACAAAAAACTCAAATGAAGTATCTTTTCCAATAAAAAAATGGCATAGATTGTGTTTTTCAAAAGTAGTACCCAAAGGACCGTAAGATTTCAAAAATTTCAGATTAAAGGAAAATGAGGAGCTTTAGCAAACAGATTCAACACCTCACCCTTGCCTGGGTCCTAAACTTAAGGGAAAGAAATGCTATAAAATGTATTAATGGGGGTAGTTGAAAAACAATAGCACATGGATGAGTGATTTAATAAAAAGGAATTTGCCAAAGCAAACTTTACTGAACCTGATAACTATATTCTATTATGTAATATAATATGCCACTTCTTAAGAAATACACACCCCAAAATTCAGAGGCAATTGGCCATATAGTGTGGAATTAACCTTGAAATGATTCTGTAAACAAAACAAACTATATTTGGTGAGTGTATATGTAACAGAACGTAACTGTATGCACAAAAACAGAGAAAGAAGACAGTGAAAAATCAAATATGATAAACACTGCGTGAAATGTAATTCTAATTCTTCTGTGCATTTCAAATTATTTCTCAATAAAAAGTTTAAAATTAAACAAACAGAAAAACAATTCATAGTTCAGACCTTATCCAATTAGATCCTGCTCTGGCAAGCTTGAATTGGAGGCTGGAACACTTGGGGACCCTGTTTCCTTTGACTCAGATGGCTCATCAGTGCTCTTCAATGTAATTTGGGGCTTTTCCTATTCTTACATATTTCAGATGCCAAAGTCATTTGATTCCATTGGTGGTTTCTTTCTATTTATTTTTAACCTATGTGTATTAGTATAAGAGATTAATTATTACAATCTTAATAACAAATTTCTTATTTTCAGGCAGTGATATGACTTCTAACTTTTACTCTGAGAAACAGAAAACTTGTAGTGAGAAATTTTTTTTTCAGTTAAAAATAATTTATTTAAAAAATCCCTGTGATTTAAATTTCAACATTGCACTGTTTTTGAGTTTTTGTTTTGAGTTTGTATTACTGTAGAACAAATTTTCAAAATATAATTCTTAGATTAATGTATACTTTTTAAAAATTTTATGCAAATTTGTGGACAATTGATAATACAGAAAGATTATATATATGTATATATGTATATGTATATATTATATATGAGGAAAAAATTTACATCTCAGTGGGAAATAGCTTAACACCAAAAAAGAGTTGCATTAGAAGAGGTGTTAACTGTTTCTACTAAGCAGACATTTGGTGGTTATATGGGTATCACTATTCTATATTGGTCAGGGACTAATGTTGGATAAAGAAATTATAAATTTTATTCATGTCATCCTTAGTGATCCTGAGAGTTGGAATTCTCAGTTTGAGAAAAAGAAGAAATAAGAGATTATCTAAAAGTGCTGTATAGTCTTTAATTTGAATAAAATAATTATTATGTATTTAGTGTTAAAAACAAAATAGATTCTTAGTTTTGTCTGCTGAAAAGAATTCCTATCCTAGGAAGGATGACCAATCCAGGAACAATGAGCACTACTAGCTTCCAGAATGCAGTCTGTCAGTACTTTCATCTCTTAAAAGGAAGAAGTTCTCCTTGGAGAAACAATTGATTCCATAATGGTGGTCAGGATATATACAAACTGATCCAGAACATTTTATTATATTAGATAAAAAGGAACCATTGAAGATTTAGAATCAGTTCCAAATGATAGGAACCAGTTTGAAATATTTCTTCTGCAAAAGGTGGGGAACTAAGAGAATCAGCAAAAATAACTACAATTGATATACACATATCAACTATGTTTGAAGCTTTGAGTTCATAATGATACTACAGAAAGCCATCATCACAGAATGCTAGAGAACAGACTCATCATGTGATGATTAATTAGTGAATGAAGCATCTGTCATCTATCTTACCTTTTCTACAAAAACTATACCACCAAGGTAATCCAATACTAGATTAGAGGAAATAGTTATTGATGGGAGTATTCTTGTTAATATATGAAACATTTTTTAAAAAGCCCAGAATGTCACCATTTGCAGCTCATTATGAAATTATTATTTTAGTCATTAAATATTTATGGCTGCTAACCCTACAAAGGAAGACACAGTCCGATGTGTCTTAAGGGGAAGAATCAAAAGTCTCTTAGGAAATAGTTTTGACAATTTGTCTAAAAAGAAGAAAGAAATAAAGAAACAAACAAATAAACAAAGAGAGAGAGAGAACAAACCTGAACATGGTCAAAACTCTATTTCCAACAAACAATATTCAAGATACCAGAATTAAAAAGGAAGTTAAATATAACTAGATTTACATAATTAGAAAAATCCAGATTCTGAAAAATATGGAGTGATTTCTTCCTCAAATTTTGTGGGAAAAAATGGCAAAAAGAAAGATCAAGGGTGAATGTCAACCTATTACAATGCATTCTTGGGGTCTTTATATTTTTAAAACATACATGGTTAAAAATTGTCTGACATTTGTGAAAGAATTATAAATTTGAACATTGCATGAACATTTGATGATATTAATATATTTTAAAAAATACTTTAGATGTGATAATCATGTATAGTTATGTCAAAATAATATTTACCTATTAAATAAAGATACATGCTGAAATATTTATGATAGAAATAATAAAATATCTAGGATTTCTTTCAATATTCAGTGGGAGATGCAAATTGGATGAGGGTAAGAATACATCAGAATAAGGTATTGGATGATGATTTGTAAACTAAGTGACAAGTATAAGATGGGTATTATACCATTATATCCACTTTGGTGTTTGAAAAAAATAATAGCATAAACATAAATTTTAGAAATATGGAAGATAAATACCAGAGGAAAGAACTTCAAAAGGTTAGAGTAGATGCTCCTAGAAAGTGGAGTAGAGGTTATTAAATGTAGTTAAAAATTACTATTTTAGGGCTGGGGATGTGGCTCAAGTGGTAACGCACTCACCTGGCATTCACAGAGCACTGGGTTTGATCCTCAGCACACATAAAATTAAAATAAAGATGCTGTGTCCACTAAAAACTAAAAAAAAAAAAAAAAAAAAAAAGTATTAAAAAATCTCTCTCTCTCTCTAAAAAAATTACTATTTTATTAGGTGTTGAGTGGTTTCCAATTCATAAAACTATGTGCATATATTGTCAGAAGTAGAAATAAATATAATAAAAATAAATGAAAAAATAATTGACCTACCAACTCTATTTCTAATATTTTATCTTTTTTAACTTTATTGGTTTCTTTATCAAAATAAAATCTATTTTGATGCAATTACACAAGCACGGAACATATCTTATTCAATTAGGATTCTAGTTTTGTAGATAAGCACAATAGTGAGATTCACTGTGGTGTGTTTACATATTTACATAGGAAAGTTATGACAGACTAATTCCACTGTCTCTCCTTTTCCTGTGCCCCTTCTCTTCATTTCTTCTTTGTCTGATCCATTGAACAATTACTTTTCCCTCCTCCCCTTATTGTGGTTTAGCTTGTAAATATCAGAGAAAAAGTTCAACCTTTGTTTTTTTGAGATTGTCTTCTTTCACTTTGCATGATAGTCTTCAGATCCATCCATTTACTGTCAAATATCATAAAATAATTTTTTCTTTTTGGCTGAGTAATACTCTATTGTGTATATACTGAATCATTTTTATCCACTCATCAGCTGACGGACACTTTGGTTGGCTCTGTAGCTTAGTTATTGTGAATTGAGCTGCTATGAACATTGAAGGGCTGTGTCACTGTAAATATGCTGATTTAAAATCCTTTGAGAATATAGTGAGGAATTGGATAAATGGGTCAAATGATGGTTCCATTCTTAGTTTTTGGAGGAAACTCCATCCTGCTTTCCTGAGTGGTTGTGCCAATTTGCAGTTCCACAAGCAATGTATGGGAAACATTTTTCCTCACATCCTCTTCAACATTTATTCTTAGTTGTATTCTTGATAATTGGCATTCTGACCAGAGTAAGATGAAATCTCAAGATTAAAAGATGCAAATATTTTAATTTGCATTTCTATTTGTTATAGATTTTATATATTTGTTGAACATTTGCATTTCTTCCTCTGTGATGTGCCTGTTCAGTTTCTTTGTCTGTTTATTGATTGGGTTATTTGGGTTTTTTGGCATTAAGATTTTTTAGTTCTTTGTATATCCTAGAGATTAATGCTCTATTTGAGGTGCTGGTGGTAAAAATTTTCTTGGTTGTTTTCTTTTCTGTGAAGAAGCTTTTTAGTTTGATGTCATCCCATTTATGATTCTTCATTTTACTTCTTGTGTTTCAGGAGTCTTCTTAAGGAAGTCAGTTCCTAAGCTTACATGATGGAGAGTAGGCCTATATTTCCTTCTAGTAGGTTCAGGCATTCTGGTCTAATGCCTAAGACCTCAATCCACTTGACTGAGTTGTGTGCAAAGTGAGAGATAAGGGTTATTGAGAGATAAGGGTTAAATTTCTTTTTACTACATATGGGTTTCGCATTTTCCCAGCACCATTTGTTGAAGAGGCTATCTTTTCTCCAATGTATATTTTTGGCACCTTTGTCTAATATGAAATAACTGTATTTATTTGGGTTTGTCTCTGTGTCTTCTGTACTCTGGGTCTTTATGTCTGTTTTGGTATCCAAACCATACTGTTTTTGTTACTATAACTTTGTAGTATAATTTAAGTCTGGTATTATGATGCTTTCTGCTTCACTTTTCTCACTAAGGATGGCTTGGGCTATTCTGGGCATCTTGTTTTTCCTAATTTCATATTTAATGCAATTCCTATTAAAATTACAATGTTGTTCTTCATAGAAATAGAAAAGGCAGTCATGAAATTCATTTGTTACTTGTATTATTGATTATTGCCATTCTGACTGGAGAGAGATGAAATCTCAGTGTATTTATCTTGTAAAAGACCTTATACAAACAGTATACTTAAACAAGAAATCAAAAGAAAAGATTTTCTCGAAAGCATATTTGCTAGAAAGAATAATTGGTGATAAAGCAACACCTGATTAGAGGATTCATCCAATGATATTCCATATTGTTCAAAGGATGAAATTGAACTATGTGTGCTTATGTGGAAAAAAGGCCAGTATATACTGCTAAATGCAAAAAGCAAAGTCTTTGAACCATATGTAATGGACAGTAATCTATAATGTTTTCTTTTGTTACATTTCTAGTGATAAACATTTTTTCAAGATGTTGCAAATTTTAATTTTTAATATATTTTCCTTTAATTTGAGACTTTATCAGGAGTAACTATTCTTTTCAGTGGTTTAAAACATGATATCCAGCCCTTAGAGTGCAAAGACTGTATGAACACTTAAAGTGTTCTTTGATACTTTATAAAAATTTTATGAAAATAAATATATAAATGGTTTTAGTAGCTATACTGACAAGAATTGAGAAACATGTCAGCAATAGCTATTTATTAAGAGAGGTATAATTAAAATCATTTAATGTGCAAACTGCTTTTCTCAATTTTTATGAGAACCATATAACCAGAAAGCAAAGAAGATGTAGAAATGGAAAAACACAAGATAGATCATAAAAACAAGACTAACTTGTATCACCATCTGGTGCCAAAATATTTCCAGCATGTCCATGTTCATTGAACCAATAATTCTCTCTCAAGGAAAATGTGTAACTTTGTATGAAGTGACTTCTGGTCACTGGAAGGAGCATCCTTTTGCACAATTGAGTGCAGTCCCACTCCCTGCTCATGGTATTATTTACGCAACAAGTACAAAGTAGTTTGTTCCTGATTAAAAAGAAAAAGGAAATTCCAGCCAGCAATTTCTCAGAATGACTTTTATTTTGATGGATATTTTTTAATGAACCTAATTTATGTGAAGGTTGTTCTGCTAAAAGAAAAGTTCACAAAAATATCATGCATGATTGATCTCGAGACTGTGCCGCGATCCAAAGACAACACACAACAGCAGTCAAATATACATTTTATGGGCTTTTGTCTGTTTTGCAATAGCACCGGAAAACATTCTTTAATTAAAATTTAAAACCGTAACTGATTAATTTTCTGAGTAAACAATCCCTGTAAACATGGAATGTCAGCATTTTAAGGCTGTGCAAGTATAAATTTTACTTTCCGAGCACAGGCATTCCAAGAAGACTTCCGGACCAGCAGAAAGTGACAATGTGCCTTGGGGGAGAAGTTTTGGCATCTCATAAGTTCTGTAACCTAGCTCCTGTCCCCTGACCTGAGGTGAGTCAGGGCTAGGTATGATGTCCAATGCTCCATGACACTGTTGGCAGGGGCCTGGATTTTACTAACTCCGTAGCTCTGTGCTAGCTGCATCATGCCAGAGAGTTCCACAAAGCCCACTCACTAGCTTACCAGGTGGGTGTCTCATTGGTACAAGGAGGAGGAAGTTTCCATGTTGACATGGCTGTGCAGAATTTAGACTGAGTACTCCCGTTTGATTTTGTTGTTGAACATCATCCCCGATTTTTACATGAGCCAGGAAGCAATCTCAGTTCTCCTCAGCACCTTTATGATGTGTGCGTTTTTTTCTTCCCCCTTTAAAAACACAGGGGAGGGCTGGGGATGTGGCTCAAGCGGTAGCGCGCTCGCCTGGCATGCGTGCGGCCTGGGTTCGATCCTCAGCACCACATACAAACGAAGATGTTGTGTCCGCCGAGAACTAAAAAATAAATATTAAAACAAACAAACAAAAAATTCTTAAAAAAAAAAAAAAACACAGGGGAGGCTTTCACATGTTACTTAAAATACTTCTGAATGGCTTTTCAAGGAAACATGGAAATACATTGCCAGGAAAATGGGGGAGTATGTTCAAAGTAAAGAATCTAAAAATCTCTGCTTAGACATTTGTTTAAAACCTTGAAATAAAAATGCTCATGGATCAAGTTATTTTTATTAGACATTTATAGTTTTGCCAATTATAAATTACAGTGACCTTTGTTCCTCTGCAGTCTAGAAAAAGAACCAGAATTGATGTCCTCTGAACTTGGCGAGGTGGCTTTCATAGTTTGAGTTTGTTTCCAATATGGTTCAGTTCTTTTGGATTCACTTCAAACCCTTAGCTTCTTTACCCAGACCGATCCTACGTGACAGAAATCCACTCTGGGGTCACTGAGGGGGATAAATCCATTCAAAATAAATACTTTCAGACTTCTGGATCCTGTTTAATTTCCAGAGAATTTATTTCACTTGTAATTATACATGGAATTTTTTAAAGGAATAGTGTCTATAAAATTAACTATGTTATTATTACTACCACTTGAAGAAGAAATGTAAAGAAACTTTGTCTAAGTAACAGAACCTTTTTTCCTTTACCCTTGCCTCCCAAGGAGGTGGTGTACTGGATAGCACTTCATTTGAAACTGAGCATGTGACTGTGTGAGATGTATTCCTCAATTCTATCTTCTGGATCATTTGAGAAGTGTTCACCAAGTGTCTCATTCCTGTGTTAAATTGTATAGAAATAAATATTTTTGCATCTTATTCATGGAGGAAATGCAGAACACAAAAAAGTGCACCCATAAACTCTGCCTAGAAATAGTGAGAAAAGCATGTTTAGGTAGCACCTACTACAAGCAGATCTATCTATGTCATCTCATGATGAAGATATAATAATTTCCATTCCTCTATGTCCGTGAAAGATAGGAAAAATTGAGATTTGTATGAGGTCGGAATACTTGGCAAAAAAAAAAAAACACAAAGACAGGATGATATAGAGTAAGAGCTTGAGATTTAAACTGCAGTGCATCTGATTAAGCCCAAGTATATCTCTTAGCATGTTGCTTTGAGGTAAAATGGAATTGTTCATGCAAGGGGGTGAGATGGGTTTCCATCAAAATTCTAGGAAAGAGTCATACACAGATCTTTCAAGTAAGAGATAGAAAAAGCAATACTCTCCAAATTTGGAATGAGAGGTAAGATCAGGGGTAATTTTGTTGGGTTTGGGAGTGTGTGCAGGGGAAATTGAAATGCGGGCAAATAATGACTAGCCTTTTCCATTGGTCAGCACAATTCCTGTGTATGCTATGATTCATGAGCCATTTTAAACACTTTCTAAGACTTAGACCTTTCTGTCCAGAGGCCATTCTTTGTGAATGGAGATGCTGAAGGGAATCAGAACTTCATTGTTCTATTCACGGACCTTCACAACCACAGCCTGAGCCTGTAAGTCTGTCTGTTTTGATGGAGAAGGTGGATTGACTTCTGGAAAAGCCGCCAGGAACAGGAGATTCAATCCTCTAGGTTAGCTGTGCCATTCCTTGACCTAAATAAAAGCAAACGTACAAATGCCTACTTGCTTTTTACAAAACAGTTTTGTGGTATTAAATAAGTGCAGTATCCCACTGATCAATGTTTCTTGGTCATCCATTTGAGTAACCACTACACAACATCGCTAAAGTGCAACTTTGACTTACTCCAGTCTAGAACATTGTGAGCTACCTAATGAGAACAGAATACTCAAACTCAACCTGTTCCTGGTAATGTTGGCAGCTCTCCTTTGACAAGGTACTTGGGAATATTGATGTAGGGCACAGTGAGCAGCTGCCTTCAGAACACATCTAAACCTTGTTCCCTATTGTCATTTGAAAAGCATCTCAATCAGAAGACAGTGGAGATCATTATTATTACTTTTCAGATGAGGAAATGGGCTATGGGGAGATAATATAATCCTAAAATAAAACAGTTGGAACTATAGTCATTTATTTATAAATACATTCAGAATTGTCAGAATATTCATGTGAAGTTTTGACTGGGAAATGTGGTCATATTCTGTCACTGGTGAACTTTATCCATTAAGCTCTTTTTCAGAGAAGTAGTATAGTATGTAGTGAGACAGACTGAGATTTTTATTCTGACTTTACCATCTTTGTGGCATATATCCTTAGATAAATTACATAACCTTTCTTAATCACAGCTTTCTCATCTATAAAATAATTTTTTTAAAAAAATAGTAACTCCTTTATAGAATTGTGAGGATTAAATGAAATAAGGCATATAAAGTGTTTTGACACAGTGATTGGCATATTCATGGTTTAATAAATATTAACTAGGGCTAGTACTAATGGGCATAAGGATTCTTTAATTGCAAGTTCCTGATGTGATTTGATTCTTCTTTGTAAACTTGATTCTCTTGGAGTGTACACAATGCTGTACCCACAACTGACTCCCTCATAAATGCTTGTGAAATTACTTAATATGTTCTCTATTAAATTTTCAAACCATGGATAGGCATCCAGCAGTGATAGCTGGGATTTAACTCTCTTCTCACTTTGTTCCTACAAATCTTTCCCTATCCCCTGTCACCCCCGAGTCACAAGCACACACATGGCATCGTATTTCTTTATGTTGAGCTGGAAGGGGTGTTCATGTTGATAAGAAACCTTCCTCCCACCCCACTTTGTCTGCCCTGCACTTAGGAACCAAGGTTGAGTTCAAACAGGGGTCAGGGAGATAAAAGCCTGAGGCTTAACCACCAATTCACCAGTCTGGTGCCTAAAACTTCCGTCATTTATTTATTGCCATTAAAAAGAATAGGCTGGGTTCAGTGTCATGGAGGCTGTAGGCAGAAGCCTCTGCTGTTTATTATCTCCCCTTCAGTGGGTAGACAGAGAAGGCCGATGATACTTCCCGGGGACATGCTGCCTGCCTGTGTCCTGCAGTTTCAGTGGAAATAGAAGTTTCCTGGCACTTCATGTGATCTTTGTTTTTCATCAAGAGGCCAAATACAGACATTTTGAAATAATTGTCAAAGACAAGAGCACATGCAGACAAAGCAGGGAGAAGCTCGCAAGCCCTGGGAGAAAAAAGGACAAACCCCCAAGGGTTGAAGCTTCCAGACTAAAAGAGATTTAGTGCGGCCACTGCAGAGGCTATTTGTTAGGAAAAGATAAACAGGAGGCCTTTTAAAGCCGGTAGTCACATAGAAGGTGCTAGAAGCATTTCTGGGCAAAAGCGGGGCCCAGTCACAGTGCCAGATGGTTGCCATCGAGTTAGGTCTGCTGGGCACAAGCCCTGCATCACATGTTCACTCCTGTGCTTGGGTCCTTTGAAATGTTAGTGCAAAGGAACACCAGCCAGGCGCACAAAAAGACAATTGCACAACAGATTTGAGCTAAAAAGCCAATCCTGGTGGATCCAAAGAAAACCTGGAAGGTACCAATCCGGGGAGCCTGGATGTGAAGAGTCTTCAGAATCCCCCATGGGCCACTGAGCTCACAGGAGTCTGAGTGGTGCCGTTTCTGTCTTCCTACAGTTCTCCCGGAGCAGCCCCCTCCCTCTCAAAGCAAGCAGATCATAAACGTCAGATGTGCGCTTGTCGCTGTAATGATCTCATGGCTATGAATAAAAATGTCCAGGGAACAGATTTGTGAATCGAATTGCCTTGCTGTGCCGTGGACCCGAGTGGGCAAGGGCTGCTGCTCACATTATCTGGGGCATGTGTGTGCGCTGCTCCTATTAAACTTCTAGCGGTTGAGAGCCCACAGGGTTAAGCCTAGAAGGCTAGAATGATATTTTCATCGCCTTTGATGACACACTAAAATAAAGAACGTCTCATTTTGCAGCAGAACATTGAGTCTGTGAAGCCAATGTACATGTGGTTACTATTTACAGAATTTGGCATTTTCTATGAATAGTATAAAGCAGGCATTGGATCGGCTGTCATGTTTTGACAGGGTTGTCCTTTTTTTCCAGAATGCCACTCGCCCCACTCCCCACCCTCCACCCCCCTCTTTTTTGAGAGCAACCCTACCATTTTTTTTTTAATGGACTAAGAAAAATGATGAATAATGAATTAAAAGCTGGAGTGGGTCAGGAGTTTAAGGCACAGGAAGCAATCACCCTGAAGAGACAGAACGGGGCCCCCTAAGGGGAGCTCAAGTCCCTGTGTTAACTTGGTTGGGTTGTCTCCAAGCAAGGCCTTGCCCAACCCCAGAGTCGGGAACAAGGTCAGGGACCAGGTCAGTGAACAGTGTGAAGTGGGAGTTTAAAGCTGTTTTATTTACATGGAGCTAATTAGTCTCGGAGTGAAATACCCAGCTCTTCTCTCTGTTCAATATATTTGATTTCTTCCAAGTATTTTGGGCCTGTGTTGTCATATTCTCTCAACTCTGCACCTTTCATACATCTACAACCTTGACAGGGATGAAGTTGACAATGAGAAATAATTTTAGCTGCTCATGTGACATACATCCATCAGTTTCAGCCTGAGGGTATAAATCTGGGTTCTGAGGTTTCAACTTCTTGGTGAAAGATGAAGTTTACCTTTTTTAACCTGTAAGCCATTCTCTCTCTCTCTCCCTCTCTCTCTCTCTCTCTCTCTCACACACACACACACACCACACAAACAGCACCCTATTTGAACCTGTTCAGAACTTAGGGTTCTCGGTATTTTCCCTGAGTTCTGCATGTATTAATTAAAATTTCACTTCAAACACTGGATTTGACTCTCTGGTGGCCACTTTTCTTTGGTTTAACATGTTTCACTTTTTCTTTTGTTTTCAAGAGACCAAAAGACAGGGCAGCCCTACTTGAAACACCTTTCTTAGTCCTTCAGGTTTACATCAGAATGGACTCATTGAGAATTCTTTCTTCTTCTGTGTCAGTAGAAGCAACTGTTCTGATATTGGAAAAATAGCTTTTGTACATATTTTGAACAAGAATGATTTTCTGATTAAAACAGCATTCGTTTACATGTTTAAATGAACAGCACCATCACACTAAAACTGAAACCAATTGTCAAGATGTGTATGTATGAGTTGGAAAGACCACAGTATAAATCCATTTATGGAATTTTTAGATGATAAAAAGAATATCAAACAGGTCATACCCTTTATTATCATTTTGTTTTGATTTATGTTTGCTTAGGCTGTAGAATTAAAATCTCCTTATTTTTTACCTTTGACTTGTGTAGAGGTCACTATGAACACTCATCCATTAGATGAAAATTAATACATTTATTTATTTATTTTTGCATAAAATGTATTTAGTAGAACGTGATAAACATTATGCTGTTAATTTCCAGGGATATGAAGATAATAAGAAAAAATATTTTGTTCTCAAATTGTTCATTATTTAAGAGATTAGGTAATGAATGTATGGTCATCAATGAAATACATTTCACATATATAATACTTGTGTATTATATATGCACTTTTTTTTCAGAAAAGCTCTATGTTCTGGAGCTATTATCATTATTCATCACCTATTGAAAAACCATTCTTAGGCATTTCTTGGAAATTTACATTTTTGTTATTGAAATAATTAGTAAAGATAATTTGCAAATTGCAAAGAAAATTTCAGGAGACTGTCATAGATACTAGCTGTTTCAGTTTATTTTGTGTAGTTATAACAAAATACCCGAGCTAGGTAACTTGTAAAGGAAGGCAGTTATTTGGCTCACTATTCTGATGGCTCAAGGGTCCAAACAGCATTGTGCCAGTGTCCTGATGTGGGTGCCTGGCTGTGTCAAAACCTGGTGGAGAAATGGAAAGGGAACCAGCCTTCTACAACTGGGGCAGATGTGTAAACAAAGGAGCAAGAAACTGAGGAGAAGCCAATCTTGCTATTTATATAAGAACTTTCTTTCAGCAAACTTTCTGCAAAAGTGAAGATGAATTCCAGCAAAAGAAGCATTAATCTATCCGTGAGGATGGAGCCCCCACAACCTAATTACTCCCCAACTAGGCTCAACTTCTTAAGGGTCCTTCCACCTCAACATTGCCACCCTGGGGAACACACTTCTAACACATGAAATACACTCAAACCATGTCCAAACCTTAGCACTATCTTATTCAAATTACCCAATCATATAATACTTTTCACTTCTCAATTCAGAAAATAATGCATAACAGAAGTTCTTCATTTAGGGTCTTAACAAGTACAGCAGTTCAAAATAAGTAGTTCATCCATTCAATGGCAAGTACGTTTTTGTTGTTAACAAATATTAATAAATATGTATATTGAATCCCTATCTTGTGTCCTGTAAATAGTGGTGAACAAAATAGTTCTTTTCCTTGCACATATAGAACATTCAGGCTGTACAAACAAACACATAATTAAATATTGAACAAAATGCTATTAAGGAAAAGAATCGTGTTCTATGGGAAAGAAGATCAATTAAATGCATGACTTAGAATGGAGAGCAAGGGATAGTTCCTAAGAAATTCGTATATAATCTAAAAATTGAATATTAAGTTATGTAATGGGTGTAAGGAAGAGTGTTCTCAAAAGAGAAATGATGTGTGCAGAAGTACAAAAGTGAAAAAGGGCAAATGTATTTAAGAAATTGAAGAATGAGGGACCAGGGTGTATCTCAGAGGTAAGGTGCTTGCTTCACATGTGCAAAGTCCAGGGTTTGATACCTAGTACCACAAAAACAAAACAAAACAAAACAAAACAGAAGAAGAAATAAAATAAACTAACAATTTCAGAGTTCTGGAAATATAATTAAAAAAGGAGAAAACAGTACACACAGCTTATCATGGAGGACCTTGAAGGCCAAGTTTATTAACAGTAGTGGCTGGATTATGCTTCCAACACAGGAACAAATCAATCTCAAAATATCAGTGGCATAGCAAAATAAAAATTTATGCAAGCTTACAAACCTAACAATCTGGCAAGGCGAGAGTGGTGGTGGATGGAAAACCAGAGCCCTACCCTGTCATGGAGGCTGGGGTGGGGAGAGATACATACAATAATATGTTATCTCCTCCAGATCTTGTTGGATCTTTATAGATCTATCTCCATCGTTCCTTCTCAGCTCCCTATCTCTCAACAGACTAAAATAACCATTGAGCACATATGCTAAACCTTCCTAAGGTACAAAAAGGTATGTGAATTACTGTGTACTTTAATATTTTAGGGTGAAGTCTCTATATTAGTTTTCATTGCCTTGCCCAGTGCCATAGTACATGCCTGTAATCCCAGAGGCTCAGGAGGCTGAGACAGGAGGATTGTAAGTTCAAAGTCAGCTTCAGCAAAAGCTAGTCACTAAGCAACTCAATGAGACCCTGTCTCTAAATAAAATACAATATAGGGCTGGGCATGTGGCTCAGTGGTTGAGTGCCCCTGAGTTCAATCCCCAATACCCGCTATCCTCTCAAAAAAAAGTTTTCATTGTCTTGACCTGCAATAGGCACTTATCACTCAAAAATAATTTCTTTGAAGCAAACTGGTTCACAGGGCCCCACCAAGATGCAAATGGGTTTAAATTGTGGCTTAATTCTGTTCCCAGTACTAATAAATCATCTGACAAGGTTCTATTCTCTCTCTAACCAGACTGTAAAGGAAGAGACTATATCCTAAATGCTATTAAGCAAGGTCATAACTTTGCTATGAGCTAAATGCTTATATCCTCTAAAATGCACAGGTTGAAAGTCTAATCCCTAGGTTATAATTTTTTTTAGAAAGTGAGGCCTTTGAGGAGGTGATTAGGACATGAAAGTGAGGCTTTTGTGATGCGGATTTGTGCCCTTACACAAGAGACCTGAGGGAGCTCAGATGTCCCTTCTAATACAAGATGACGCTCCGTAGGTCATCCTTGAGAAAGCAGAAAGTGAGCTTGTACCAGATGCTGAATCCCTGGCCACCTTGATCTTGGACTTTGATTCCTCAGAAGTGTGAGAAATAAATTTTTGTTGTCTACAAACCACTTGACCTAAGGTATTTTGTTATAGCAGCTGGAGGGGACATAATCTAATTTCAACTTTTATGGGATTACTCTACAATCAGGGTGAGAACGGGGTCTAGGGGCCCAGTCAGGCTCTGAGTACACCCATGAACTAGGTGTCTTTTTTAACCCCTCCCCTTTCAGATTAATTAGTCATATGTCTGTTCCCATCCTTCTTTTCTAAAAAACTAAAACATGGAGCTCACTTTGCTTGAGAATCCAGTGAAGGAAAGAGTAATTCTTATTAAGTTTGAGTTCACAAAGACAAAACAAAATAAAAAGTAGATAAACTCTTCTAAAATCAAGAGTCATAAAACACTTCAAATGAATTTATAGCTCCGTAAAATCCATATGCTTAGGACAAAAAAAGAAAATTTAATAAAATTTTAAAACATTTAAGTAGATGGGCATTGTGGTACATGTTTGTAATCCCAGCTATTCAGGAGGTTAGGAGGATAGCTAGTTCAAGATCAGCCTGGGCAACTTAAGGAGGTCCTGTTTAAAAAAAAAAAAAAAAAAAGAGAGAGAGAGAGAGAAAGAAAGAAAAAAGAGACAATAAGACAACAACCAAGATAACACCATGTATAGACAAAATGTATGAAATCATGAAATATAGTTTTAAAATAAAAAGAAATAAAATATAGTTTTAAAATAAAAAGAATGATAACAGTTTATAGAATTGATACAGATAAATAGCAAATTAGATATATAAATGCATTATTGACTTCATTAGAAAATATGTATCAAGGATTCAGCAGAAAAATAGAGATGGAGAATACAAAGATTAGTTCAAGGGATATGGAAAAGAGATCAGAAAAGCCAAAGGGTAGAGGAGGGAAGTAATATTTTCAAAAGATAATAATTTTCCATTTTACAAAGGACTGGCTCTTTATATTTAAGAGCCATGATACTGGAACATAAAAAATTAGAAACAGTGCTACATTGAGCATGTAGATAATTTCAGGACCTTAAAGAGCAAAAACCTTAACACAACAATTGAGCAAATGCAAATTAATGATGAACTCATGGCCATTCATTAAACAGACCTTAAATATCTCACAAAAGTAATAGAGGACAGAGGAAATAAATTTTTTCATATTTTACTTTTAATTTGTACAGCAACAAATAGCCATTGAACCTATATCTTTCATGATGTGCACAGCTAGAAAATGGAAAAAAAATTAAAATGTTCAAAAGATGTGCTATTTAATTATGTGAATGGATGAGGAAACATTTAAAGGAATCCTAATATGAACTATTTTCAGTACCATATACAGTTTCCTCTAAATAACAACCTTTCTAATTAATTGACTTTGCTTTTCCAGGTTTTATACATCAGGGTTTTTAATCTGCACCTGCCTGTGGTACACGTAAAGGTGTGTGTGCAAAAGTGTGTATTATTTTAACATTTGAGAGTGAACATTCTACTTTTATTTGTGTTATTATAGGAAAGCATTTTTCATGATACTAATTAAATACTAAAATGATAGGCCATCTCCTCCTTCCCTTATTCCATTTTTTATGTAGATTCATCTCTATCCCTCTTTCTCAGCTCTCTACCTCTCCACAAACTAAAACTATGCCCAAATTTTTTACCATATTTAAAAACAGCCCCACTGATCTCTGTCTCTATCTATCTCTTTTTCTTTCTCTTCCCTGAGAAGCTGCTCAAAAAATGACCCGTCAGCCATTGGTGCTCACATTATCAATTTCTCTTTTATTTAAGTTTCTAGTGAACACAGTTCTTTTCTTTTTCCTCCTACCACGATGCCACTAAAATTACCTTAGAAAGCTTATTCATCTCTTCTTCCTTTCCAAAGCCCAGTGCTCTCACCTAAATCTCTTGCTAGATCATGGTTGAACTCTCTATTCTATTTGAAATCCTTACCCTGGGCTTAGAGTTATCACATTACCCTGGCTTTCCTCCAAACCCACTGGCCATTCCCTTCTAGCCAGTACTGCTGTCTTGTCTTCATCTTGTCCTCCCCCTTCCCACCCCATCCCTGTGTTATATGTTGGTTACAAGCTTCTGTATAGTTTACATTTTAGATAATTCATGTGTAGCATAAATTATCAGCATGACAGTATAAGCTAAGTTAGCCAAGTTGATGGCTGGGAAATGTTTGGTCCAAATCTTTGTGAACATCTTTCCAGCTTAGAAAGACCTGGGGACATCTAGTTCCTTGTAAAACCCCATAGTCTAGGAAAAAAAAAGGGATTTAGTAGATATAAAAAGGCAGCCAAGTGAAACTAGAGAAACATTATAAACCTCTTGCATTATAAATCTCTTCTCCAAGGCTGAGATTATAAATTACAAGGCATTTGATTTTCTTTGCCAAGTGGAAGGGTGAATATGTGTGTCACCTGTTGAGATGAGTAACACTTAGGGATAACAAATACTTATAGTGATAGTCAGCTCCCAACTTTAAAAACATTACCCAACTGTAAATTGTTCTTTTTTTTATTTATTACCATTTTGCAGTACCTGAAATCAGTTGAATTATATAGTCTAACATCTTGCCCTCCTTTTAGAAAACAGTTTTTGTAACGTTACCTGGCTAGATTCTATATAAACTAGAGAGATATTAAAACTTTAGGTCCACTGAATCTCAGGGTTAAGCCTCTATGGTGTGGTCTCCATTCAAGTAGTCTTGTTATAGCTGGACAAGAGTCAGCCAGTCAGCCAGCATGTGTGCATATGCCAAATGGATGAACATATAACAATGAGTCAGAGTATACACAGGGACAAGAAATACCACAAAGAAAGCATCTGATTATTTTTTATTATTTGTTCTTTTTAGTTATACATGACAGTAGAATATATTTTGACATATTTATACAAACATGGAGTACATCTTATTCTAATTAGGATATCAGTTTTGTGGTTGTCTATGATGCGGAGAGTATGAATACACTGTGGTGGTATTCATATATGTGCGTAGCAAAGTTAAGTCAGATTCATTCCACTGTCTTTCCTACTCCTGTCCCCCTACCCTACCCTTCGTTTCCCTTTGTCTAATCTACTTAAGTTTTATTCTTACCGGCCTCTGCTCCTTGTTGTGTGTTAGCATCCACATATCAGCCAGAACATTCAACCTTTGGTTTATTGGGATTGGCTATTGAGCTTAGCATAATAGTCTCCAGATTCATCCATTTACTGGCAAGTATAATAAAGTCATTCTTTTTATGTCTGAGTAACATTCCATTGTGTTCCACATATTTTTTATCCATTTATCTGCTGAAGGGTTGGCTCCATAACTTACTATTGTGAATTGTGCTGTTACAAACATTGATATCTCTGTGTATGCTCACTCTAGTATGCTAATTTTAAGTCCTTTGCATATATACAGAGAGGTTGGATAACTATGTCAAATGGTGGTTCCACTCTAAGTTTTCTGAGGAATCTCCATACTGCTTTTCAGAGTGGTTTCACCAATTTGCAGTCTCAACAGTATGAGTGAACCTTTTACCCCATGTTCATTGTTGCTCGTATTCTTGATTGTTGCCATTCTGAGTGATACGGAATCTCAGTGTAGTTTTAATTTGCATTTTTCTAATTTCTATAGATATTGAACATTTTTTCCATATATTTGTTGACCACTTGTTTTTTCTTCTGTGAAGTGCTTATTCTGTTCCATTGCCCACTTATTGATTTATTTGTGTTTTTAAAATTCTTTATGTATCCCAGATAATAATGCTCTTAGTTGTAGGTGGCAAAGATTTTCTCCCATTCAGTGGGCTCTCTCTTCATGTTCTTGATTGTTTCCTTTGCTGTGAAGAAGCTTTTTTAGTTTGATTCCATCCCATTTATTGATCCTTGATTTTACTCGTTGCACTTTAGGAGTCTTGTTGAGGAAATCAGTTTATAAAGTGACATGATGGAGATTTGCGCCTATTCTTCTAGTAGATATAGGGTTTCTGGTCTAATAACCTAGGTCTTTGATCCACTTGGAGTTTGAAATTTGTGCAGGATGAGAGACAGGGGTTAAATTTTATTCTGCTACATATGGAAATTTTTTAAGTCAATGATTTTGGAGGAAGCTACTTCTGGATGTTTATACAAAATAATTTTCCCTTTTCTTCTTACCCTTAGTCTCTCTGTTGGAGGCAGCAATATTATCAGGAAAAAAATCACATTTCTAGGGAGGTGAGATGACTAATGCTGATAATGATCACATGTAGCAAATGTCTGGTTATTTCTGGAAAGCATTTTCTTTCCTGATATAGGTGTCAGCTCTTTATCTTACTTGCAACTCTTTTCTGTGTTCTGGGTTATAGTCATGATGGCTGCAATGCATGATGACAAGGGAAACCAGAAAACATTTCCCTTCCATTAGGTCCAGATGGTTAGCTCTGACTTTATTGTTATATCAGAGGAAAATAAATTTAATTTTTTTCTAACCTGTGCTTGCCTATATATATGTATATTTTTTTCTCTTTCTTTCTTTCTTTTTTTTTGAATAAAGTTGAACACAAACCCTAACTAATGCAGTTTTGAATTATATGAAGCAGAGTAGCAGACTTGAAAAAAAAACAAAGACTCGAGGGTCCATGAACCTGAACTGCTTTCCAGCTTGGCCACTTGCCAGCTTGAGAATTGGGACACGACTTTAAAGTTTCTGTAACTCAGTTTCTTCATCTCAACTTGGGACTTACAATCTAATGCTCATCTCTTAAGGCTGTGTAGGGATGAACTAAGTTAATGAACAGCTTCTGTAGACAGAGTTTAAAATTGCAATACAAATTTTGATAGAAGAAAGTTTGGAAGTGCTTTCCAAAATATCATATATCCAGAAGAATCCATTTAAAGGTGGAGTCAGGCTATTTCTGACCCAGTCCATTTGTTTTATGCACTGCCAGCAATATCATTGTAGCGGAAAACATATTTCATGGTGTGCTGGGTGGTTGGAGTAGCACTCAGATGCAAGTACACTAATTCCAGGTCAGCAAGAAAGATCCAAAGCACCCCTGACAAGACCCAAACTGACCCCTTTTAACTCTTGAGTGAAATGTTATTTTACTCACCCAAGAAATAACTGAAAATGAAACTAAATCTCAAAGAGGAATCAAAATGCCAGAAAAAGGATAACTCTCTCTGGGACAGTGCTCCAAACTTCTAGTTTATTGTTACTTTTTTTTTTTTTTTAAATAAGAATTCAGAGCATGAGGTATGTTTTCCATCTCTCTCTAACCTCAATATTATGGTGTATTCTAATACAGATCCTAATTTGTCCTTTCCTGATAATTTTTCACCCCTGAAGGGTATGGGTATGTATATGGGAAATTTCTAAGAACTCAAGTATGTCTTTGGTATAAGGTAAGCAACATGGGACTGGGTTGGAGCAGAAGGGACTTTTGTTTCCAAGGAGCAGAGATTCATGTGAGTGACTTCAGGAGATGGAGGAAGAGAGAGGTGGTTATGTGTAGTGGCCAGAAACCAATGCAATAGAGCAGACTGAGAAGCTGACTCTCTTGAGTTCCAGGCTTTTCTCTGTCTCTCTCCACTTAAAAACATCCATCAACACGCTTTACTAAAGAATTCTCTTTAAAACAATATGTAAAATTCACTAAACCCAGAGCTTTATACCCTGGACTCTAAATCTCTTCGGTAAGTTAGTTATCACTGTGTATGCCATGTTTCTAAGAAGTTTGATAAATGTGCGTATACTCACTTTCTCATTTCTCAAAGTATGACTTCTCTAGATTCTCAATTTGAATTCTTCTTTGCTCTATCTTAAAATAGTCTATGAGAATTCAAAATCTTCACAAAAATGTGTCATAGTTTTTAAATGAAATATTTACTTATGCCCCTTAGCTAAGCTCGAAGCCAAATTTTCTCTTCATTTTCTTTCTGTTATGGATTCTCATTCTCATACCTGGGAGTATGACTCCCATTGGTCCCTGTGGGGAATGAGCTGTCCTTTGACCATTCATTTCTGTCTGCTTACCAACCTTCAAGGTTTTTCTTTTGTTAAATAGTCAGGAAGAAGCACTGAACCATATAGCATCTGTGTCCATTCTTTGGTGACTGTAGGCAGTAGGGCTTCCAAGGATGTTCTGAACATTAGTGATGATCAGCCTCTTTCATGTTGCTAACGAATATAAATAGTAGGATCTATTTCATATAATAGAAAAATCAAAACAACGAAGAACTTCACACAACCAATTAGAGGATTACTAAGGAAGCAAGAACAAAATTTTCAAACAAAATATTACAGGCAAGCCTTCATGTGTGCACAAAGTTTTTTGTGAAAACAAATAAAAGAATTTACATTTCTTTTGTGATGTGACACTAGTATTCTATTAGTCCTATACCTCCTCTGATATTCTGAAAAGTAACCTAAATATGTAGTACAGGAAAACAATAGAAATCCTTATATTTGTAAGGCTACAGAGGCAAGTACTGAGCACTACAAAACTATAACAATGAATCCACATGTTATATATATGCTATATATATGTATATATATTTATGTATGTTTTTTATATGTTATATATGAGGACTATTTAAAATTTACTGTCCTTTACTTAAGATACATTAAAAAATGTATATAAGAACTGTGGTTAATTCCAGGGTACTCCTGTGAAACAAAGTTTTTGGAGGTTATTTAATTATTCATAGTAGTTAGGTATCTACAAAGAATATTTTTCATCTCTGATATCCAGACTAATGGACTTATTAAGTATGACTTTCCACAACTCTAGTATACATTTGTTATGGTTTGGATATGTGGATATGTGGTATCCCACAAAAGCTCATGTGTGGGAAATTGCAAGAACATTCAGAGGTAAAATTATTACATTATGAGAGGTGTAACCTAATTGGTGGATTAATCCAGTGATATGGATTAGATGGGTGGTAACTAACTCTATATGGGTAGGGAATGTTTAGAGGAAGTTAGTCACTGGGCATATGCATTTGGGGGGTATATTTTGTCTCTGGTAAGGGGAGCTCTTCTCTGCATCCTGGCTATCATCTCCTAGGTTGCTTTCTTCTACCATGCCCTTCTGCCATGATGTTCCACATTACTTCAGACCCAGAGCTATGGAGTCAGCAGATCATGATTTGAACTTATGAAACCATGAGCCCAAATAGACTTTTCCTTCTCTAAATTGTGCCTGTAGGATCTTTTGGTCACAGAAATGAAAATCTGAATAAAAGAATGTTCTTCAGGGCTGGGGTTATAGCTCAGTGGTAGAGCACTTGCCTATCATGTGTGAAGCACTGGATTTGATTTTCAGCACTGCATATGAATAACTGAATAATCTTGCAGTTATTCCTCTTTTTATAGCAAGAGATAATATAAGGTTAAGTTTGTCTCATAGTTTACTACTTGGAGTGAAAAAAACTCTGCCATAGAAAAACATATAAAATAAATTTTAATACTTTAATTTAGGACCTCCAAATGGAAAGCCAATATATGTTTTGTGATATAATTTTGTTGTTCAGTTAAAAGTGAATAGTGAGACTCTTCTTGGTGTTCCCATTGTCAGTTGGGCTGACTTTCTTCCTTGGTTCTGTCACTGGCTGATCTCCTATTAGATTAACACAAAGATTCCAATGGCAAGGGGCTGCAGTGGCCAGAAACTAAATATTTATTAAATGCATAGAATTGTTTTCAAGGGAAGCAAAGGTATATAATGTATCAACTATTGAGAAATGTATAGAAATTTTATTTTAAGTGCTATACATTAGAGCTATAAGCAATTCTTCAATTATTCATGCATTCTACATAAATTGCTATTTACCCAGGACAGGCTGATATAGAGGTTGAAACTGTAGGTTTGTCTTTGGAAATTCACATTTGTGGAAATAGTTTGTGTATGGGAGGGTAAAAAAGAACAATGAAAGATTAATGGTGATGGCTTGGTTTGTGGCTCACATGAAGAGTGCTCACCTAGCATGTGTGAGGCCCTGGGTTCAATCCTCAGCACCACATAAAAATAAATAAATACAATAAAGGTATTTTGTCCAACTACAACTAAAAAATAAATATTAAAAAAAGATTAATGGTGATTTAAAGATTGACTTTAAAAAGAGTATCTATGGACCCATTAACTCTACTTCTAAATTTCCATCTAAGGAGACATTTTAAAAGAAGGAAATTACTCTCATTATAAGTATTCTGTTACAGTATGGCTTTAAAAAGTAAAAGTTTGAGAACAACTTATTTGCTTGCAGGGCAGGAGAGAAAGGGAACAACATGATGGCAACATAGCAGCCATTAAAATGGAAATGTATGAATAATAAAGAGTGATGTAACATGCACAGTGAAATATTTCATCTCTTTCCTCATTGGAAATATTTAAAATTCATATGTGATTTTGTATAAGGACTGGAGACAAAGTGAAAAATTTGAAAACAGTAAATTTGTTACAGTAGTGGAGTTTTAAATATATATGTTTGAAAATTTTGGCACTCTTGCTATATCTTAGTGTGGTAACTGAACTAAAGGAAAGTGTGAAATTAAAATTTTAGAAATGCCTTGAGATGAGGAGGAATATGATCAGAAGTTACAGAAGGCTGACACCTGAGAATGAGAGACAGAATTACATGTTCAAAGTTGAAAATGAAGAAGACAAGCTTCCATTTCAAAAATTGGATGCTTTAGGTGAGAGTCCTTCACTTATCTCTGTGCTTCATGAGAATCCCATCACTGTGACTGGGCTTTTGCTACCAGCTTGTTGTTCTCTGTGCCATGGCAACGCTTCCCTGTGAAGATTATCACCATCTTTGTTCCCACCCCACACTGCAGAAGGTGGCTAGAAGAAGCCCACTGAATTGGATAGAAGTGACAAGGAGTGATTCACACCATTCAAATGCAATGGGGCCATTGGTATGGCTTATTTCTGCAGACTCTCTAGTTCTGTTTAGATCATAACTTTTGTAATTATTTTCTTTCTCCAGTAAAATGAGAGGTATACACCTTTGAGAAGTGTGGTGTGGACAGAAGGAGATGGTTTTGTAGTCAGACAGCTCTGAGCTCAGATTCTGGTTCTTCAATTCTTCTTCAATGTTCTTCTGAGATTAAGCACAATACCTGGTTAAAAAAGGGGGTCTAGTAAGTGATATTATTATCAAAACACTGCAAGATACTCGTGGAACTAAAATTACTGGCATGGACAGAAAGATATTGCTGGATAGGAAATCAATGTTTGACATCCAATAATTGAATAGATATGAGGTCACATGCAGAAGATCAAAGGTATTGCAAACTTATCAAGTTTGAGTGGGTAGCTGAGGGATATTCTTTCCACTAAAACAAACAAATAAAATTAAAAGTTGATTTGAGAAGGCATAGTAGTAAATTCCATTTTTTTATCCATTCATTCCATTTACCCTCCTTCTTTCTTGGAAGGAAAGATGTTTATTTTCCTATGCTAGTTAGTTTTCTGTCACTGTGACAAAATACCTGAGATACATAACTTGTAAGGTGGAAAGGTTTATTTTGGCTCACAGTTTCAGAGGTCTTCATCATGGTTAATTGACTCTGTAATTTTTGGCCTGTGGTGAGACAGCACATCATGTTGGGAGCATGTGAGAGAGGAAACTGCATATCTCACAGTGTCTGGGAAGTAAAGAAGAGACAGGAAGGGGTCAGAATCCTCGAAATCTTTTTCAAGGGCATTTCCAATGACTTAATTTCCTCACACTAGGTCCTACTTCCTAAGGTTTCTACCATCTCCCGATAGCAACACAGGCTGAGGATCAAGCCCACAACACATGGACCTTTGGGGGACACTTACCCAAACCAAATTTCGTCCCTTGAAGCATTTACTTTTCTTGACCTGAGCTCCTAATATCACTTCCTCTTTCAAATCTTCTTTCTCTCTACAGTCTGTGATTCCTCCTTTTTCAACGTTGATCCCAGGCCTGCCTTCATTCATGTGCACGTTCTCTGTATTAAGGAAAGAAGAACTGTCTCTCGTGTGCTATACCATATCTACCTTTTCATTGTAAGTTTTCTAGGATGACCTTTAAAACAAACACTCCATGACATCTTCATCAGCTGATCACAAATCTACTTCCCTGAATCTGATGTCTACTTACTACCATGACTAATTTGAAAATGTCTTCCCTTCAGAATTTCAGCCCTGACTTTCTTTTCTCTACTTAGTAAACCTCCTTGATGTGGAATGTGTTTTATACAGTCACCTTCTGAGAACTTTTCCTTTGGAATAACTTCTGTATTCCTCCGATTTTCTCCTCTATTCTCTTTACCCTAGTGAAACATTCTCCAAGAGTTATATGTTTAGGAGAATGTGCTAAAATTAAGAACATTCTGGCCTAGAAAATTGGGCTTTTCTAACCTTGAGTTTTCTCATTTACAAGTTGGGTACACAATCATATATATATATATGTTGAGGTTTAAACAATCTTAAGCAAAAAGAAAGTACTAAATTGTGTTATTTGTTCTGCCGAGATTCTATTCTCTGTTATTATATTTTAGGAAGACTAGAATTTTCCACTAGGAATTGGGAGCACTACTCTTTCATGTAACCATTTTTTCTGTTCTTCAAATGAGCTAGAGTTAATTGATCCATTATGATAATATCTTTTATGCAATATTTAAGATGTTGTCTGAAAAATGCTATGGTGGGATGAGTAACATTTAAAAATGTATAATTAAATTTTCTTCACTTAAAGATCATGGTCACTTGCTCTTTTTTTTCCATCTATTGCCTTAGACTAAAAAGAAGGTTGTCCCTCTTCCTGTCAAATAAGGAAAAGCAATGAATGGGCACATTGATTTTTTTCCCCCCTTTAATGGAATCTCAAATGCCAACCCTGGAGAAAATTTTAAAAATCAGCTAAGCTCCTCTCCAGGTTAGAATGAATATCTACTTGATTCCAGAAAAACACTTAATTCTAAGACATTGTAAAGATTGCCTTCCTAAGCTCTCAACCACTGAATGTATAATGCCCCTTTGGCTCTTGGGATCAGTCAGAAGATGGACGGTTCACAAGTGCAGGTAAAGTATGCTGGAGGCAGTACAGACATTTGTATTTTACTTAGCATTTGCATTTAAAAAAAACTAATTTGCCAACTTATTTTATTTTTATTTTTGAGAGAGAGAGAGAGAGAGAGAGAGAGAGAGAGAGAGAGAGAGAGAGAATTTTTTAGTATTTATTTTTTAGTTTTCAGCAGACACAACATCTTTGTTTGTATGTGGTGCTGAGGATCGAACCCGGGCCGAAAACATGCCAGGGGAGCGCGCTACCTCTTGAGCCACATCCCCAGCCCTATTTTTATTTTTCACAGTAATAATTATACATATTTATGGAATAGAGTATGATATTTTCATACACGTATGCAACATGTTCGGATCAAAACAGAGAAGTTGCCATCTCTATCTTCTTATCATTTCACTATATTTGAATCTTTGAATGCTTCTCTTTTAGTCTTCATCAAATATATAATCATTATAAATTACCATCATTCCCCTATTAGCATTGCTTTTGAGTAGGGTAAAGAGAGTTAGTGATAGAAATTGAAACTCATTATAATAAGTTTTGTTTCTCTGAGTTTCTGTTAGTCAGCTTTTCATCACTGCAACCAACACACCTGACAAGGACTACTTAGAAAAAGATAAGTTTATTTTTACTTCGTGGTTTAAGAGGTCTCAATTCATGGTCAGCCAAGTCCACTGCTCTGAGCCCAAGGTGAGGCAGAAGGTCATACCAGAAGTCCTGGTAGAGAAAAGCTGCTCAGCTCATGTCAGCCAGGAAGCATAGTTCAAGACTATGCCTGGAATGATCTATGCCCTCCAGATATGCCCCACCTGTCGATAGTTACCACCCAGTAGTCCATTCTGCCATCAAATGGATTAAGCCACAGATAAAGTCAGAGATCTATCTAATTATTGCTTAAATCCCCCACCTCTGAAATTTTCTACATTGGGGATTATGCTTTCAAAACATCAGGTTATGGGGAAACACTTCATGTTTAAACCATAACAGAAGTATTTATCTCATTGAAATAAAAATATTTAAACCTTTACTGGATCTTGATAAAATTAATGTCCCTAACTAGGCACACTCAAGCATGCATCCACAAAAATTCCATTTGCTTTCAAGTATTTTCAAATATCACCTTATGAAAGCATCTTCCCAAAACTTTCCTCTGGAAAGGCTAGAGGTTTATCTGGAAATAGTCTCTATCCCAAAATCACAATGTTACACACTTCTCCTTAAATGTCTCAGTCACTGTCTTTATGGACCCAGTATTTCTCTTTTTCTTCCTTATTTCGGATGACTCAACTCTGTAGGGAAAGCCACTAGTCTTTCAGCATCCAGCCTTGAAATCTCACAGTACCATTAACTCTTTCTTTTTCCTCCTTTAAAGCCTAAACTGTATCAGCTGCCAAGTCCTCTTGACTTTATTGTTGAGATTCTGTCACCCATCATCATCATTTTCTTTCTTCTGTCTTTAACTTAATTCAGATCCTTTTGTATCACTTCATAGCTAGAGAACAATGAAAGCTTCCTAACTCTCTCTCTCCCTTTGCCAATTCATCCTGCAGAAGTAATTGTGCTAAGAGATTGCTTTTCATCATCTTTGCTTTCTCAAAGATCCTATCTCTTCAGAATAAAGACCAAATTGACACCAGAGTCTTCCACCTAGTGATTCCAGTCTGTCATTACACACTCGCGTCTCTCACTACCCTGATGCGTAAACTTCCACTTAAACTGATGTCTAGCCCTGCTCTGTGCCTTTGTGCACTCTAAACACCACACCAAGAACGCCATCCCTTGCCTTGCTTTTTAATGACTTTCTTTTCTCCAGAATTTAAATCAGATGTTGTCCTTTCTGGGTATCTTTCCTAATCATTTCGCCAGATTTCTCTCTCTCTCTCTCTCTCTCTCTCTCTCTCTCTCTCTCTCTATATATATATATATATATATATATATATATATATATATATATATATTTATTTATTTATTTATTTATTTATTTATTGTTGTTGTTTTGTTTTAGCACTTAATCTCAATAGTTTGTGGAATTTTCCAGCATGTCAATTTTATTTCAACATAGAATTTTTAATTTCCTTGAGGATAAGTTCTACATTACATCCTTCTGAAGGCCTGGCACAGGGACCTGTGTATGACTTTTAGAGAGATTATAATTATTGGTTGATTAAAAACAATGACTAAAAAAATAAAGTAAATTGATAATTCTAACATCAGGAAGGGCCACATTTGGAATACAAATAATCAAATACTCCTAACCATTGTTATTGTCAGTATCACTCTGAGCAACTCCGCATAGTGAGATTAATATTTACCTGAGATATTACAGCTGAAGACATTGGTATGAAATTAGGAGAATCCATGAAATGAATGCATTGTAGGAAATTTATCTTATATAATTCAAATGTACCAAGCTTCTCAACCGTAAATGGAGAGTGCATATAAATGGCAAATTCTACATAGCAGTTATTGCTAAATTGTCAAGAGGCATCTTTTGTGCACAAAATGCATCCTATATTATAATTTTCTGTCTTAAAATTTCTCATAGAAAATGTTTCAGTTGCTATAGAAAAAAAATGGATAGTTCATCAAAATCTAAATCTAGAACTGCCATAGGAACCTGCAATTCCACTTCTAGGTATATACCCCAAACACCTGAAAATAGTTACTTATTATATAAAATAGTTACATATATATATATATGTGTGTGTGTGTGTGTGTGTGTGTGTGTGTGTGTGTGTATGACCAGACCATAGCTATTTACAAGAGGTAAAAGTTGGAAACAACTTAAATGTCCATCAATGGGTGAATGGACAACCAATGGTGTTATATTTATTCAGTTTTAAAATAATATTAAGTAGTGATATATGCTGAAATGTCAATGAATCCCCAAAAACAGTATTCTGTGAAGGAAGCCAGACATAAAATTTCTCATATTGTAGGATTTATTTATTTAAAAAGTCTAGAATAGATGAATCTATAAAAGTAGGAAGCAGATTGGTGATTTTCAGGATCTTAGTAAGGAGAAGCCAAAGAGTATCTTCTTCATATTTGCAGGACTTCTCTTTGGGTTGATAAGAATATCTGGAGACTAGATAAATTGGTGGTTGTCTAACATTGTGAATCTATAAAACATTCTTGAATTGTTAACATTAAATAGTTAATTTTATGTTCTGTAAATATAAAAAATATTCTCATCACTATCCAACATGTTCAATATATCCATTGCTTTTCTCACATGGTTCTAGCATTACACTATCAAATAAAAAGTAAAACAATTTTTTCATCATTAGTGATTTTATAAATATTCAGGAAGCAGTTTGTATTCAATGAATTTTAATAATAATATGAAACAGGTGACAATAAGGTGGTACAATTACTGACTATTTTGTCTTAAAAGAGGATGACTATTTTGTCTCCTAACCCAATTTTGTAGGTAGGTTTTTGACCCTAGGCAAGTCAATTGATGTCCCTTAGCTTATGGAAAAAGAAAATTAATTGTGACAGTCTACAATTTCTGCCAGGTTAAAAAAGATTGAGATATTTTAAACACAATGTTATTTAGCAGAGATAACACATGTTATGGGAAGCAAATGCCAAAAGTATACCTGCATGGCAGTAGTCCCAAGGAAATAATTCAGAGGAAAGTGGAGGGTATAAGGAACTCAGCCTTGCAGATGGGTTGGAAGGGTTACTATTATCAAATAATATGTGCACCGAGAACTTCAAAATATCTTTAATATTGAAATATTACGAGAAAGCCCATCTTCTGTAAGAAATAAAATATTTTCTTAAGTTACAGATTAGTCATTTGCAGATGATATTCTTTCCAAATCATCTGAAGGCATATCCTTTTTTATTAACTGAGACCCAAACATGTACAAACTCTAGGTAGCTATAATAAAATCATCAACATCCCAATGAAAAAATACATTGTATTTTTTCATTGTGATAGCTAAATCTCACGACATTTAAATTGAAGTTCTCAGTGTGGCTTTTATCTGGATATATCCACTGGCAATTTTGATTTAATGAACTGAATTTGGGATGAGCAAGATTTAGTTATAAAAACAGGAACAGGATTAATTTTTTATATTCATAGTATATGAAAAACTTCAAATCAACTGGCTAATTCTCAAAATGAATCACTTAAAACAAACTGCCCCCTGAACAACAATTATACTAATGTATTAAGTAGAAATTTTCTCAGCATCCTTAGAGTAAATGAACTATCTTTTAGGAGAGTGAAATGCCCAGTTGAATGCTACCAGGTTGCTATACGGTCTTGTGTTTTCCATTTCCAGAAATGGAGAGCTTGGGTTTTCTTCTCTCATATTCTTTTATGACATGAAAATACTCTGAAAGGTGCTCTCCTTCTTGGCATTTCATCTGGTATGTAAATTAACAAACTGCAAAGCTGCCTGTCTGAGAGGGTTTTACAGCCCTCCATTGTTTATACATGTCATGATGGATGAGTTTCTTTTTTGTTGTTTGGCTCCTTTTTTATTTGAAAAACTCCCCACCTTCTATTGAAGTG
This sequence comes from Callospermophilus lateralis, assembly GCF_048772815.1. Lineage (NCBI taxonomy): Eukaryota > Metazoa > Chordata > Mammalia > Rodentia > Sciuridae > Callospermophilus > Callospermophilus lateralis. The sequence goes on along the minus strand of NC_135307.1, from coordinate 141,325,197 downwards.
TCCTGGACTTCTGTCTCCAGCTGGAATGGATGGGGTGTGGAAGGTAGGAAGTAGACTGAGCAATTTTTTTTTCCCGCTCTGGAAAGCCATTTCCCGTTGGAACAGCATCAATAACTCTCAGTTGAATGAGCAAAAAAAAAAAAAAAAAAAAAAAGGAAATATTACTTTGGAATTTGGAAAGGTTGATCTTCCATAGGTGCAGAACTTGGAAGGCCTGCGATTATCTGTGGCTGTGTTCCCAACAATCCTTTTCCTGCCCCCTCCACCCGATACATATTCACATGTAATGCAAACAGAAAGAGAGGGGTCCCCCATTGGCTGCCCCACTCATTGCCTGGAGCTTCTTGGATGCCTCGGCAGCCAGGCATACCTTCCAGAAAGGCAAACAAAGATTTTTTTTGTCCATTTTCACAACTTCTGTGGCAGAAAATTTGGGAATGAGAACAAGTACAGTTGAAAAAAAAACTGTTTATGAATAATGGAACATTTCAAATCCATCTGGTTTCTGAGACATTTTTTAGTTTCTCACTACAGCCAATTATATAGCATGCTTGAGTGAGAACTGGTTCTATCCTGAGGCTCATTCTGCTCTCGAATTTCTACATTGATAGTTGCTACTGACCTCGGAGGTTAGTAGCCATATGGTAGTCCAATATGGTACTTCATACTCTACTTGTTATACAGTAGGTGATGCTGTGGTGATAAATCCACATTGTAGTAGGCACCATGAAAGGGGGACCTGGGGCGGGGAAGCTAGAGGGCCTTCCCTGGTTTTGGCAGTGTGCAGTGGTTTCCCTTTTTAGTTTAAGGATGCTGGGGAAGTATTCCATAGGTTTTCCTTTTGCTGCTTATGTATATGCAGTGTATCTCTGCATAAATGATAAGAGTTTATAAGAAAGACAGTGAAAAAGAATGTTTTGGTTTTGGGAAAAGGCATTTCCTTCATTCCGTTCTTCAAAGGGCTTCCTTTATTTAACTTTTTGTTATGGAATATTTCAATTTATAAATGTATATATATTCAATTTATGTATTTCAACACAAAGAATTTATATGTATTGCAATTTTTATATTTTAATATCTAAAAGGAAAGATAACACTATATTAGACCTGCACATTTGTATGTAGCTTCAAAAAGATAAGAACCTTCTAACCAATAAATGCAGTGTCTAAGATCTTATAATTTTTAATCAAGATCTTATAATTTTTAAGTATCCAATTTACTGATCAAAAAGAACTTTATATTTACCTAGTAAATAAACAATTTTCTTGCTATCCTCAGCCTCTCTGTCCAGTTTACTAGCAACATTATTAGGATTATTCATTTTTACAGATGAAAAGCTATGGTTTGGAAAATACAAACATGATCCCCAAAATTGTATGGGAGGCAAACGGCAGAGTGAAGCTCAGCTCTAAATTTTTGCCACCCAAGTCTTTTGCACCAAACTGTTTAGCTTCAGAGCTCTTTGGATAGAGTTTCAGCCTTAGAGAAGCAGGGCAGCGCAGATGGGGGTCAAAGTAGACCCTGAAGTTTAAACAAACTTTTATGCTTGTACAACTAGAACTTCTTGTGGAATATAAATATGAATTTAATATGTATGATGCTTTTACATGTTTGAAATGCATGGATGAAGCTTAGTCTTTCTACTGGAAGAAACTAAGTTTTGCATTTTTTTAATCAATGACAATGCATCGACTTGCCTGTTTGTTTGTCTGTCTGTTTTTGTTCTTTTAGTCTCTACCACTTTTCCTTCCAAATTACCACTAAATTGTGAATCCTTGAAGGCAGATACATTTTAAATGTTAGTATACTCCCTCCCATTATCCAACACTGTATGTTTTGTGCAGAAAGGCTAAATAAATACTTTCAAAGTAAAGCAATGTAGACAAGGCCATTTTTAAGTATTTCAAACTATTTTAGGTATCATATTCAAAATTTTATTTTGAATAGCATAAAATAGCTAATCTAAAATATGGAATGCTCCCCAAGCAAAGTTGAACAAGATGGTAAAATTGTTACAAAAAGTCTAATTCCATATCCGAAGCCCAGTCCAATGAACTATAGTTGTTGGAGAATTTTGGATTTTCTTCATGTCTATGCTCTCTGATTTTGGAATATATCATCATGATTTGCTTTATTTAATTATGAGGCATACCATGGTGGGTTCAATTGAAGAATCCTCGTGGTTTTATGTAGCTATAAGTTTTCTTTTCTTACTAAATTTTAAGCATAAGATTAATATCCACAACTTTATATATCATTGAACAGTCTTTTAATTTTTCTGTATCAAAATATTCATGATCTCCAAATTCTAATTAATATTAGGTATATTATCTTCTGTATTTACTGGATGCCAAATACCTTACTTGTGCAGTTATGATTTCTCTTTCCATTAAAAGGAGGTTATACTATTTTGTTTTAATTCTGATATTAAGCAAAACAAGATATATAGAGGCTGCTGGTCTTCACACCTGTTTTTCTCAGGTCCTAATGTAGACTTTCTTTTTTCCCACCAGGAATGCCTGCTTTTCTGACTTCTCCAATAGAGTGTATTCATCAGTGTCAGGATGTGGGGCAACTATGTACACTAATTTTAGAACATGAATTCAGCCTTGAGAAGAATGATTAGACTGAAACAACTGAGAATCTTCTTTTCAGTGATCCTATGTGTGTATTTCTTGGTATAGAATCTGGCACAAAATGACTCACACAAAATGAAGGGCAGGTGAGTATAGTACTGCATAAATGCTTATTCCCCTTCTTTCCTTTTCTTTAGTGATAGGCAAAGAGAACTGCCCTGGAAAGGTAGTTCATTCTTTAGCTTTTTACAACATGTCTGCCTAGGAATCATCTGCTTGCAGAGGATTTGCTATTTCTTTGTATGTGTGAACTTTAGCTCAATCTTTTAATGAGGTAGCCTCCCTAAATTTAATTCATTGAACAGGCAAACACTCCAATAACAGCAAAATTTGTTAAGATTTTTCTTGCTTGGTATTTGTGGAAATTGGTAGGGAGGAAAAAAAAAAAAAAAAGAGGAACAAATAGCTCTGGGCAAAACCAGGCATCCGAGAACAGATGGTGTGTGAGTTTCTACCACTGAGCATAGCTGACAAACCGTAACAGTGACCTGCTCTGATACACAACTACCAGGACTTTAGTGAGTAAGAATTCCCAGCAAAGCCAACAACTTCCTCCATGACCTTGACCTTGCTCTGTAATAGCAAACACCAAACACACTTTACTGATAGCACAATGGGATAACAAAAAAAAATGTGAAAATCCTTTTCAATAAAAATACTATAGGAAATATTTGGTCCCATCATGCCACAGAAAGAGTAGAAATTAACAACTCTGAAGCAGATCTGAAGCAACCCATAGTGTTCAGGCATTACTCTGATTACCAAGAGGATTTTTCACAAACTGGGAAAAATGGGAAGTCAGTATTACTTGTGGATTTATCCTTTATCTTTTATCTACTATTTTTCTCATTTTTCTCTCTTCCCAGGAAAAGTGTAAAATAAGAAAAAAAATCATAAAGAAACCACTTAACTTGTCTGTGCTTTTCTAAATCAGTGGTGTAAAGTATTTTCCCCGCAACAGCTGAATATGGAAACCTCAAGTTGATCTAATTTCCCATAACTTATATTCTATGGTACATTTTCATTTTGTCTTTTAGTCCTTTGCTCTTTCTTTAACAGTCTCAAATTTGTGCCTCTCTATCTTCATCATTGCCAATCACACTTTTAATTTATACCCACCTCATTTCAAACCTGGAATGGTGTGACAGTCTCCCATCTGGTCTCTGTATTGTATGTTATGATTGCACCCTGTAGCATGACAGCACTTTAAGAAACTTCTCTTTCTGGACTCCATGTCGGCCTTACTGAATTGATATCACCAATAACTTCTGCAGATAATGAGTCATTATTTTAGTTTCTCTATTATATAATATATCCCATTTTTCTGACATATTGTTTTCTGTATATGTTCATCTGGCTAAGAACTTTAGTGGGTCAGTGTTTCTGTACTTTTCTGCCTGAATTTAAAGCCTGCCTCCTGTAGACTTGACCTATCAGGCCACAGTCATTTATTCATTCAACAGACATTTATTGAATCTACTATTTGAAGAGCACTGTGTTTAGTGTTGGGAATTCAGAGATGGACCACACATAGTCTCTCCTCCCATGGGTCTTGTGTTCCAGTGGGAAGAATTAGACAATGGCTGGAAAAATGAAATATAATTAGCATATATCATCTCTTATGATAAATGTAGTAGAAGTGAGTAAAGCAGAGAAAGCAGAGAGACAGGTCCAGGAATTGGATGGGATCATCTGCTAAACCCCAAAGAGGCAAATGAAGGGCTCAGATTGGGTAATGTTTCCACAAGGAGGCCAAATCCTCTGTCTGTTACTTAAGGCCTCATTTCAGACCATGTTTCTATTTAGAGAAGTCATTTCTCCAAATAAAGAAAAGGAGAGTTCCAAAAAAAAAAAAGAAGATATATAGAACAGAAAATAATGAGTATTTGCTGTAATTAGAAATACAAACAAAAGGATTTTTATTCCAACATTCTTAAACTGACTTCCTTTCCTCTTTTTGGTTGGCAACTTCATGGAAATCTGGGGAATTCATTCCACTGGAATGTATATGTAGGCACATGGGCCCAAACTTTTGTGAGTCTTCACTGAAAATTTTAATCAATTTTGTAATAGCTTCATACAATTTAGAGTAACTTCTCAAGTGAGCATTCCCAAGCTTTCATTCTTTTGTTTTGCGAGAATATTCCACATGGAAAAAGAAGAATTAGGAAGTCTTGTAATTCTAAATCCAGTGAGACAGGGTGTAGCTCTTTTCTTAAATCTTATGTGACTGGTGTGAGATAATTCTGTAAACAAATTCAGGAAAGTTTATACAAATCTAAGTGACCAGTTCATACTTTCATCTCCTGAGGAAGCTGGCCAGGCATTTTAAAATGTAACGCATGCATAACCCAGACTCTAAATTGAAAGTGAGCATGTTTCTAACAAGTCCAGTGGAAAAGAATTAACAGGAAGACTAAAATCACCATATGCTTATAACAGGAAAAGTCCCTCAGAGCAATATGCTATAATGATATAATTGAGCAAGTATCCAATTGCACCAAGACAAAGCTAGGACAGTATGAATAAGTTAGGCCTGATGACTTCTGCTGCCTAGTTAAATCAGCGTGTCAGAAACAAGAAAGTTCTTAGTATCTTTTCTTTACATTAGTAAGAAACATATCTCTGGATTAGCATCTGCTTTTAGTAAGGATGAATTAGGCAATTTGGGCTAGTGAGAACAACCAGAAAAGCTAATAATATACTCTCATTAAAGACAAAAAGAATTGCTAACAGGACTCTGTAAAATGGGTCGGCCAGGATACAGGGATGGTTCAGAGTTCCAAGGAAGGGAAGCCTAGGATTTGGAGCCAATATTGCCCTGGCAGAAATTGCCATTCAGGATGGGACAGCTAAGAGGAAAGGGCATGATCATTCCTTGTAACCATCCAAGAAAATTCGGCGTGAGGAATTAAGAGTCTGAACCTCAGCAAAGGGGACCCACTGAACACCCTTATTTAAGCTGAGCCAAGGAAGACTCAGAGGAGTGAAGTGAAGCAGACAGATCCTCATAGAGATTTCAGTTCAGCTCAAATCTTTACAATCAACAAACTGGAATGATGTGACTTCTAGATTACTAATGTCTACAGTCCCTGGCAGAAACAACTGTAATCCATCTTTGGGGGAAGAAATATCATCCTAGACTTCATGTTATTTTTACAAACCATTTTGAAAGTATAACTTATGGCACACAATAAAATATCACTAGCCCTAAAGAAAACAAAGCAACAAAAACAAAAGACAGCAGAAATTTCAGGCATTACACACTACCTAAAAGCTACTGAAACTATCAAAAGAAAAATTTTAAATAAAATGTACCTATTATACTCCAGGAGATGGAAGAAATAACCCAGAGGTCAAGAAAAAATGTCAAAATGAAAATGAAAATGTCACTGGGAACTGAGTGATCATAAAAACATGCTATCTCAAAAGTTTTGGAAGGAAGCTAAAGCCATGCTTAAAGGAAAACTTATAGCCTTAAATGCATATCTTAGTAAATAAGGAAGGCCGACAAGTCATAAGCAATGATGAACTTGGTAATGAGCAATATCTCAGGTCAGAAGCTAAATTCAAAGGAAACATAAAAAATGAAATAATGTACAAAAGAGAATAATTTTTTAAACATAAAATAAATACATAATAGAACACAAACTGCTACAACTTTTCTTTTAGGAAAAAAATAATGAAATTCCTATAGTTAGGATGAATTTGATTAAGGAATAAATATTGTGTCAGGGCCATTGATTATGATTCTATTATATTCAAAAATAAAAATGGCTGTTTTGATGAGATTTGTGCCAATATGAAAATTACTTTAAAATATTTAACTAAACAAACACAATAATAATATTAACATAAAATAATGTCATTACGTTTAGGGAAACTATTGAATCAGTGATTTAAAATTTTTACCTCAGGAAAAACTCCAGGCTAAGGTACTTTGGCCAGCAGATTCTACAAATTTTTAAGGAAACTTAAAATATCACACAAAATGTTTCTAAGACAAAAATAAATTCTTAGTTTTACAAAGCCAGTACGACCTTGAAAACAAAATCTGAAAGAATATCAGGAAAATAGAAAATTATTGTCAAATATAGTACAGATTTAAAAGTCAGTAGAATAAAAATAATCAAATCCAGCAAATACAATGACCAGCTTAAGATTATTCCAAGAATGCAAGGTTAATTGATTATATGAAACAAAGCACCATTATTATTTAGTGCATTACCAGAGGAATTTTTTTCTAAAGATATGAGTTATTCCACAAGCATAAAAAGTGAATTTGAGAAAGATCAATAACTTCATAATATCTTTTTAAAATTTAAGCATGGTAGAGAGCATTTTACATGAAACTTTTTTTTATTAAAGGCATTTTATTTTGATTTACTTTGTGTGTTTTTTTTTAAATTTTTATTGTTGGTTGTTCAAAACATTACATAGTTCTTGACATATCATATTTCACACTTTGATTCAAGTGGGTTATGAACTCCCATTTTAACCCCGTATACAGATTGCAGCATTACATTGGTTACACATCCACTGTTTTACATATTGCTATACTAGTGTCTGTTGTATTCTGCTGCCTTTCCTATCCTCTACTATCCCCCCTCCCCTCCCCTCCCCTCTTCTCTCTCTACCCCATCTACTGTAATTCATTTCTCCCCCTTGTTTTTTTTTCCCCTTTCCCCTCACTTCCTCTTGTATGTAATTTTGTATAACCATGAGGGTCTCCTTCCATTTCCATGCAATTTCCCTTCTCTCTCCCTTTCCCTCCCACCTCTCGTCCCTGCTTACAAACTTCAGGGTGTTTTTCAAGATGAAGTATCAAAACAAAAATAGAAAGATACCTACTCTGGGTCTTAGCCAATGGAATTATCAATAATTTTTTTTTTTAAATTAAGTATTTTATAAGAGAAAATAAAGCTGTCATTATCACAGGTGAAGTGATTAGTATGTGCAAAATTCAGAAGAATCAACAAATTTATTTATTGGAATCAATAAGTGAGTTTGGCAAGGTGATGCAAATAAAGAAAAATTATATTTCTTGCCATTTTTTCCAATAAAATTTATAAAATGACTAAATGGTTCCTGTTTATCATATATGAAGAATGTCTATAAATTAATAATAAAAAAATGACAACTAAGGGCTGGGGCTGGGGCTGGGGCTGGGGCTCAGCAGTAAAGCTCTCGCCTAGCATGTGTGAGGTGATGTGTTTGATCCTCAGCACCCCATAAAAATAAATAAATAAAGTAAAGGTATTGTGTCCAAATACAACTAGGAAAAAAATATATATACATATATATTTTTTAAGAAAAAGACAGCTAATTAGGAAAATGGAATCAGATTTGTGATGGCACTTCTTGAAAGATTTTATCCAAATGATCAATAAATCAATAAACATGCAGAATTATACTTGACATTATCACTTGCAGCAGAAACAGATTGCAACCACAAGGTGATGATACCACTAAATATTCGCCAAAATATCTAAAAATTAATCAAGCAAGCAAACATAAAAATACTAGCCATGGGAAGCAATGAAAATAATCTCGACACTGATGGCAGGAATGTAAATTGGTTACCACCATTTTAGAAAACTGTCTAGCGTATTTTTTCTAACTTTGAAGATACCCATATTCTGTGATTTCTTAATACTATTCTTGATATATACCCAATAAAATAGTTCAAATATGCACTAAGAGATATAAGAATGTTCACAGAAGCATCATTTTTAAAATAGAAACCAAAACAACCACAAATGCCCATTAATAAGTAAATAATTTATGATTTTACAATAATGGAATAATCAACAAGAAGATTCATGAAGTACAGCTACCCACAATAACTTGATAAATCTTTCAGACATAATGTGGATAAATAAATTCAGACACAAAGGTAAATAGTTCATAAAAAGTCCAAAAAACAGGCAAAACTTGACTAACATATTAGGGATATGGATGTGAGTGGTTAATATATAAGGAGACCAAAGAAATAATTTCCTAAAAAATCAAGATGTGATTACCTCTGGGGAAATAAGTACTGTGACTGGGAAGACCACTGTGGGGATGAAGTTTGGGGAGCATTCTAATTGTTGACATGGTGCTAGTTACATATTGTGTGTTTATAATAACACTGAGGTCATTTGTGTGTGTCATTGAAAGTTTTTCTAAACGTGTTTTATATTCACAAAAATTAAAGATTTAAGTAACCTTTAAGCCACCTGAAACTTGTAAGTAATACATCAGGTTTCTTAAGATCTCACAGCAGATCACCAACAGCCCTCCTCTCTGCCCACGCTTTTCTGGGGAAAAATAAAATACTTCCTTTTTGATCTCTGGGAAACCTGATCATATCAAGTCTCTCCCACTTTTCTTCCTGAAATCTGATGTAGTCATCTCATGTTCTGTGAACATGTGGGGGAAACAAAACTTTCTTTTTGGTTCTCTAGAAGATGTCAAAATACAGGCATTGGTGTGCTACATAGAACATTGTTTAAACTGCTTATGTCTTTTTACAACAGAAATGGGCCATTTCCTACAGATTGAATAGAATCACACTGACTTGAGCTCCCAATTATTAGAGATTATGTAAATTAGAAGCACAACACACTTTTGAAATCTCTACAAACTGTATTTTTAATATCATGTCTGAGGCTATCATTCCACAAGTATGATATGAACACTTTAAAGCACATACTTTTCATCTACTTCTAAACATTGGAATTTGGAAACAGTGAGTTCAGAAGGTAATTCAATACATACATCTGATTCCTTGTCACATACACTGTGAATAAGCCAACAGAAAAGTCTGTGGGGAAGGGTATATATCTGATTCTTTTTACAGTGTTCATAGTGTCAATATATAATGATGTGGCTGGTTCCACAGGCCATAGAAACATAAACTTTTGATAAAGATACAAGAATATGTATTCTGTGGCCATATATATATGACTAATATATATATATATATATATATATATATATATATATATATATATATATATATATGTCATATTATTCTTCAAGGAAAAATCACAGGATTTAAGAGATACAGATTCAAATTCTGGCCCTCCCTTCTACTAGGAAGTGGCCCAGAATCATTTTATGTGTGGAAATTCAGCTAATTAGCTTTCTGTCCCTGTCCAAAAATGTCTGAGATAATCAACTTAAGATTTATTTTGGCTTATGGTTTCAGAAGTTTCAGCCCATGATTATTCGTCTCTGTTGCTTCAGGCTTGTGCAGGCACAGTACATTTACTCATTTCACACCAGCCATGGAGCAAAAGAGAAAGGGTCAGGGGTTCAAATATCCTCCTCAGGAGCACACTCCCAATACCCTAACTTACTTCCACTAGGCCCCACCTCCTAAGGTTCCACCACCTCCTAATAGTGCTGCAGGTTGGGGAACATATGGGCTTTTCGTGAACATTTCAGATACAAGCTACAGCAGGCATCAATTGCTCCTCTTTATATTGATGATAGACATTTTATGATATGCAAGTTTAAGCACCTACGTGTTATTTCTGACATAGACTATGTCATAGGTACTCAAAGTTCACCAACAATAAATATAGTACATTGAAGAATATTTTAAGGGAGACACAATTTTGACAAATCTTGAGAGATGAATGATATTAATTTGGTCAAAGACACAAAGGAGAACTAAAAATTGGAGACACACATCCTGTAGCACAGAGACCATTTCTCTCAGGTCCCTTGAAGACTTCTTCTTTCACTGCCTAAGTGGTCATTCCTTGATTCCCATGAAGTTCCAGGGTCAGTCCTATCCTCCTCCAGTGATGGCTGCCCTTTGATTTCTCCCATCCACCCTCCCTGAGAAAGTCATCATCTCTGCACTCATCACATCCAAATTAAATCACTACCACCATTGTACCTCTTGAGCTCCAATTCCCCCAAATCATAAAACAAATCCTTCCTATATTCAACCTGCTGTTCCTTCTCTTTTAAAGGTATACTTTAATGGAGTTGAAACTACTTCAATGTCAAGTCTTGACAGCATACTTCATTCCATGCTATATTTATATATCCCCCAAGTCAGTGAGCCAGAGGTCTCTGGGAAGTCTCCTTCAGCTTCCTCTGGTGCTCTGAGGCATTGAGTTCACTGGAGTTAGGATTGGTTCTGAGCCTCAGGCAGCAAATGAGTACCTGTCTGCATAGATTCTCCTTTTTCTTTAGTTATTGCCATGACAGACTCATGTACTTGCAATGGGACTGTTACTAGTATAATAATTTTGTCATACACAAGTTTTAATTCACTTAATTATTCAGAAAGTCAGTTTTCCATCAGAGAGAAGGATATCATTGAATTTCCTTCAAGGTGTAATTAAATACATGACATCTTGGCCTCACAGAGACTTAATTTACTCTACACAGGGCTGTACTCCAGTGCCCCCAAATAATTTCCATCCAAATAATTGGTGCTTCCCTAGAAAATAGTCATGGAAAGAGTGCTTGTCACTTCTGCCCCTGTCACTCATTCATTTAACAATCTATTGTGGAGTTCCAAACTCTAGTTACTGAGAATCTCCAAATCAATTAAAACTTCAACTGACTACAAAAGCTCAATCTAATATTGTGGGGTGGGGAAGCTGGTGGGGGGGATACAGATTAAAAAGAACCACATGAACTATATAGTAAATGCACTTATTACCCTCATCCAAGAGTTTTAGAAAAACCATTTGGCATGTTTTCTTTTTTCCCATCTCTCAGTCTCCACATCTCTGCAATTTGTCTTTGGTCCTTCACTCCCTAAAAATGCACCAATCAATTACTTTGTTACTTCTAAAGTTATATGGATACTTACCAGTTCTCAATTTCACTTTACTTTGTCAAAGTGTGCCAACCTTGGCCTTCACCCTCCTCTGGAAAGGAGATTTTTCTTCTCTTTGGTCTCAATGGTGGTAAATTCCCAGTCTGAGGTTTCTTCTCATCTCTTTGGCACATCTTTTAGTTCATGATCCAAATCGTACTTGTTCTATTTCCTTGACTCTCTTCTTTTATTCTGCCACATACATTTCCTAAGTAATCTCATTCATCAGTTGCCATCTCTGGCATGGTCATCCTAAAGTGCAATCTGTAGTCTAGATGTTTTTCACCCACCACCCACCAGAGGTGTATTTGCCCCTTTCCATATCCTAAGTGAATGCTTCAGGGGCAACCTAAACTTAACATCCAAACAAACAAACTCTGTATTTACTCTCCAGATTGCTTCCTTCTACTGGATTCTCCATTTCAACCACAAGTATCACTGCCTTCGAGTTTCTCATGTTAGAAACCTATGTCTTATTCTCTAAGTTTGTCTCTGTCTTGTCCCCATAACTTAGTAGGCAAGATGCCTGTTGATTCTATATCTTGATAATTATCTGCTGACAACCTGCTTTTTTCCATTTCTACAACCATCTGCTGCATTTAGATTACCATCATCATTGACCTGTAAATCTGAGCTCTGGTTGTTCCCATTTTAATAAAAGACAAATCCCTAACCTTTGCTTAATTATCCAGTCTATTCATTTTTTTATAATTTATTAATTGAATTCGGTGCTCCCCCCCACATGTATTCTTTCACTTCTAAAAGGACAAAGCATTGACTCTTCCTTTGCTTCAGCTACTAAGTCTTTTAGTCCTTCTCACCATTAACATCCATAAGAGTGTATTTGTGAAACTTGGAGGATCTTGGCCTTAATCCAATGAAGATGGTGCCCTTCTTTCCTATCCTTGGCATGTCATGAGTTTATGCACCTCTTATATATGGAATGTTATAAACACCTGCCATTTCTCTTCCTGGAGTGCGTGGGCTGTGTCTTGGCCCTGATTATTATTCAAGCTCTATCTAACACAGTTCCTAGATATTTAAAAAATTGTGTTGATAACTGAGTGAATCAGTGGGTGTTCAACATATTGCCTAGGAGATTCAGCAGTATATTCTCCTACAGGAATGCCTAAATGTTTCATAATGAATGTGACGCGATGATTGGATCTTGAAATAACATGAAATACAATACAAATTGATGTACTTATCATAGAGGAGATGCCTTGGATATACTTATCCTTGCAACATAAAGTGCAGCTGATAGTTCCAGCCATCTTCTGATTCAAATGGTCCTCTTTCTTGGTATGATATTCAAATTAGATGCTTATCATCCTTCATCTCATAAAACTCATTGATTCTCACTGTGGAAGACAGAGACCTAATTCTGAAGGCTGTCCATTCTCCAGGCCAACATTTGTGAACTGAATATAGTTAGATGGATATAAGAGATTAAACTAGTATTCTTTCAGCTTGTGCATTTAATCAACAGAGGTCAGAGAACAAAGACAGGCCAGGGAAACCATGAGGCTTGTGATCAGGGATTATTGTACCACTGCTGCTCAGTCACATGGACACTTTCTCCTCTAGTTCATGTGTTATAAAACTGGTGGACCTGGGGCTGCCTTTGGATTACAGCCCCTTGAAGTGATAAACATGCTCTTTTCTTGAGATTTTCCCCAGGAGATAAACATTTCCAATGGGTTTTTCTGACAAAGCCAAGAAAGCTAATAATTGCAATGTCAGGGAAAGAAAAAAAGTGAAAACTAATTCAATGTGATCCCTTATAAAAGAGGGAAAAAGAGCAAAAGATGATTCACCACTGGACACATGAATTGTCAGAGTTCTTTGAGGATATTTTGAATAAGTACTTCCACCAGGTTATAAATAATGACAACAGACAGTAATTTGCATGGATTAAGGTTGTTAACATTCATCAATTTCTGCATTTTAAAATACTCCCAAATTCTTGATTAGGACTGTCTCTTTGTAGTGAAGGATTGATAGTGGGAGTAAAAGAATCTGATGAATTTAAAACTCAGATGAGAGAAAGCTAAGCAGTCCAGATCTAAACGGAGATACCATTAGTAATTCCTATAAATCAAATCATGTTTGTGGTGAGGATACAGTTGAATTGCCATCTGGACTTTTTAACCTCGACATTTATTTCCGAATCGTTGCCCGATATTGGAAGTAAACTTAACCCTTCCTTTCATCTCCAGTTTGCCTGGATGACAGTTCCCTTTAAGAGAAATGATCTGATTTTGGATGGGGACAGAATGTCATGTGTGGCATGAGGTTGGAAGAACTGGTGAAATCCTTGCATAACATTAAGCTATAAAAGAAAGAAAACATACTTAGATTTAAAGCATATCAACTGAGAAGAATGTAAAGTGAAGTTAGCCGTAGGAAGAAACAGGAAATCTGCATTTCAACTGCTTAAGATTTGGGGCATGAGATTCTAGTATATAATTATTTAATTTTTAAAAAAAATCTGTACAGCTATGGACAATCTTTCCTACAAATGAAAAGGGATTCACATAGGTTTTTCAATAGCTGAGACTAAAAGCCTAATTAAAGGAGCAAATGGCTTTCACCAAGTAACTTGGAACCTTTTGGGGGCTTTCATTATTTTTAGTTTTCTTTTTTTTTTTTTAAGAGAGAGTGAGAGAGGGGAAGGAGAGAGAGAGAGAGAGAGAGAGAGAGAGAGAGAGAGAGAGAGAGAATTTTTTTTAATATTTATTTTTTAGTTATTGGCGGACACAACATCTTTGTTTGTATGTGGTGCTGAGGATCTAACCCGGGCCGCACGCATGCCAGGCGAGCACGCTACCGCTTGAGCCACATCCCCAGCCCCTATTTTTAGTTTTCTAACTAACAATGTTTAACATGACCGAAAGAAAGTCAATATTCATGGATGAAGTTCTCTTTTATTTTTAATTTCTAGATATTAATACTTTGCAAGGCAGAATTTATCAGCTGCTTCAGTACTTGGTTGAGCAAAAATTAGGTGGATTGGGGAGGAAAAAGAACAACTTAGTGAAGGGCTGCCAGGCAGCCATTGTGGTAGGTAGGGCTGAAGCAGGGGTACATTGTTTTTCCAGGACTTGGAAAGACAAGAACTGTGTCCATCCAGTTTGACACAAATTTATGGAACGTTATCTCTGGTTGTTGAGACTGTCATTGTTATCCCTCATGATGGAGTAATTGCAGTTAGGGAACAGACTTCTGTGATGAAGAGCAAGTCTGTAAAATATAAAGCAGGATACTGTGGAATACAGGCTTCGGAAACAACAAAAAATTAGCTTCAATTTCAGATGTCACTTAATGTTGAGACAATATTGGCCAATCTACTTCAATTTGGAATCAAAATCTTTCTGTCATAAAATGAAGATAAGAATAGCTACCTCACAATTTTAACATGAAATCTAAATGAAAAATAATGCAGGCCATTGCATGATACATGGTAGGTGAAAACTATCATTGTCTATATAAATAAAACATTTTTGGAAAATATACATTTTCCTGAGTCATAGAAAAATAAATGGGTGATTTTTTTTTTACCAGGTATGTTTGAAATGGTCTGCTTTAAATTATGATTCCAGAGTATGTATGAAAATCATATCTGAGGGGCTCAAATGAACCCCAGGGAAAAAATAAAATAGGTGAACTAGAAAACTATGGGTTCAGGTATTAGCCTCAAATTGTTCGTCAGAATTGCCTGTGGCCAGCAGTGATTGTGCCAGCAACTTTCCACAGAGGATGTGTTGTTTTCCAGAGCAGTTAGAAGTTTACTGATGGCTAGTGAGTCTCAATATCATCCATGGGGGAACACAGGTAGTTAGTTATTGCAACCAAGTATGGAACTTTTCTACTTACTTTACCATAACATGGAGAAAATTATTATGAAGAACTTCTCTAACTCTTCTAAAGAAAATGGTAACTTTAGAATCTTTCCACTGTGGATTGTGGTGTTTTACTTTTTGATACATTGATCAAAAGAATTTGAGTACTGAAAAGTTGGCACATAAGGTGACAAGGTAAAAGTCTATACCAAGAATAGTTTTATTCTAAGACATTTTCTTGTGGGTAACACCTGTGCCAGATGAGCTAGTCCATTTTTAAGTGATTGATTTGAAATCCATTTGAAACTCAATATAGAATTGTGACTCCTGTAAATTGGAATCAAACTTCAGATCAGTTATCTTAACTCAGTCTGCTAAAAGAAAGTATTGAAACCTGGATGCCTTATAAATAACAGAAAGTGATTTCTCCTAGTACTGGAGATCAAAAGTCCATCCTGGTACCACGGTGGTACCAGCATGGTGAGATTCTGATGAGAGCTGTCTTCTGAGTTACAGACTGCTGTCTTGTATCCTTACATATTGTGGGGCAGGGGACTCCTTTCTGTGTCCTTTCATAAGGACACTAATCACATCCATAACAGCTTCAATGTCATAATATAGACACCTTCCAAATACCCCTACCTCTCAGTACCATTGTCGTGGAGTCTGAGATTTCAATGCCTGAATTTGGGGGAGACAAATATTCAGGCCATGGAAACAGGGAAAGGTCATCTTTTCAGACATGGGTCTTCTGAGATGAGCCAGTCTTATTCTACCTTAACATATCTCTGATCTTGTGAATAACATCTTTCTCAGAATCTCAGCTTTTCTAGTGCCGGGAGAACTTGTTTAGTCTTTACAAAAATAAAACAAAACAAAAAGAACAAAACTTTCTTCTCCCCAGACCACTCTCTCTCTCATCTTTAAATTTTAAAGTGAGTGCACTTCATAGACTAAGACACATTTTTCTGGTTTTACATGTGAACTGGTTCATGTGACAATCACTATATCCTGTTAGTGCCATTTATAATAATTACATTTAAGTGATGAAAAAATTGGTAAAAAAATAGAAACCACCCATTAACTATTTAATTGAGATAAGGTGTGTTTAGTCTACATTGTTTCATTTTAAAATTTCTGTTTACTCACTTTTTTCTCATAAATAAAAGTTTGGCAAAGAAACTTGACCTATGAAATTATAAGGAGAGTTTATCCTATGTGGACCTCCACATAAGCTGATCAGAAATCCCTTTTGTCTGGCGACTTTCTTTAGAGAAGAAGAATGGGTTTCTTAACTGCTTTCAAAGGTTGCCTTGATAAGTTTCTTTGTGTCATTGTAGCTTTCATTTTGAGTTGAAGGTTTTTCACCCAGCCGTTATTATAGATGACCTAACATTTTGCTCCGGGGCTTATGCCAGAATCCTTTTTCTTCAGTTTCTGGCAAGGTTGCTGCCATTTCCTATCTCTCTCCTTCCTGAATTTACCTAAACCCAAGTTCCAGGCTTTTGTTGAAATACTTTTCTCCCTTCCGCTCTTGTGTGCCCTGTGTCACATTATCTCTAAAGGGTTGCAAGCAACTTCCCCTCACTGTGGACACAGGAAGGGGAAATGAAGAGGGGAAAAGTTACCGATCTGATTCTGGAGGTCAAGGGTTTAGGGAGGTGAATGTACTTGTCTCAATAGCTTTTGCTGCAGTGTGTGCTTTCCTTTGTGGACCATCCCTTGCTATTGTGTTTAGAAGGCTTTTAATAACAGCCAGCAGAGTTGACTAAATGGCAACACCAAGATGAAAAGGACTTGGTAAGAATTTATGTGTGCACATTTGCCTGGGCAGACACACAGCAAAACTCAGCTCTTTCCTTAGAGTTTAGTGTGCCTGCCGCCTTTTCTCCTGTCTCAGGGAGAGCATCAGTTTTCTTCTATTTAATCCTCATGGTAGCTCATTAAAATGAATATTCTTTCACCACTTTTTAAGTGAGAAAACTGAAAAGGGAGACTTGAAGAGGAGTGGTCAGTTGTCTGTGATCACACTGCAAGCGTCAGAACCATCATTCAAAATTTATGCCCTTCTGGGCTCTTTCTATCTTCCCAGGCTGCTCTTAACATAGAAGCACATGGGCTCCTGACACAGAAATCAAATTTTCAATCTAGGACAACTTTCTCCCATCAAAAGGGCAGTGAGATTATCTTTTGCATTTAAATTATTCTCCTCTGGTGTAGCAGGCTAATTAATGTTAGTGTATTTCCGTTCTTCCAACCCAGAGATACTTGGAGGATGGCTCTCAAGGTGCTAGCAGATCTTTCACTTGTAACCCGTGTCTCTTTCAGACCTTAATTTCTGTAATTAGACTCTTTTGGTCCAATGTCTCTGCAGGGCTTATGGTAGGCTTATGGCTGTTCCTTCCAGTTTATGGTGATTACAAATGGGCCCTCGGAGTCACATCGAGGTGGAAACACTGCTGTTAGCAGGACACAGCATTCAGAGTGCAATGCCTGACACGGTGCAGTGACAGGACATGTTTAATACAGCAATCTAACCAGCCAGCATGGGCTTTTCAAGACAATTGAGAGGATGCTTTGAAAGTACAAGAGTAGATTAATGGATACACAAATGTCTGATTTATTAGCACTTCTTAAGTGTCAGAACTAATGGAATAACACATCAAAGGTAGCATTTTCCTTAAGAAGGAAGGGCTCTGTAAATATGAGTCACGCAGAGAAAGAAAAAGACTTTATGAAGATATGTCCAAAAAAATCTGAGCTCTTGTTCCAGGTCAGAAGAAACAATTGTTTGCTCTGAGCAGAGAGAGAGAAAGCCAGAGAGAGAGAGAAAGAGAAGTCATTGAAGGCACACAGAGAAGTAATCTTGTATATTTGCTGCAAAAGTAGTGACCAACTCAAGGGCACATAGTGAAGGCATTTTGTAGAAGATGATATGAATCAGTGCAAGGTTAAGTGGGTGACCTGGAGGGGCATCAGGGCTCTGAATTCAGTCCAATCCAGCCACTCTTCCTATTCAGCCAGGGTCACATCTGAGGTGTTAAAAGGTGCACTAGACATCCAGATAAACCAACAAAACAAAAAATGTAAACCTTCCTCCAGCCTTAATCAAAGCAAAAGGGGGAGGCTTTTCAGAGATATTAACCAGACTATGGCCCAATGGCCACATCATTAAGTCAGAGTATCACAAATCACACATTGATCCAATTGTAATTCTGATTGGAATGGAACAGTAAAATTTTAAAAGTATATGTACCTTGGGACATTTCAGAATGCCCTGCTCCCCAAAGTTAAATTGTCTGAGTAAGTCAAGAGTCTGCAGTTATCAATATTGTTTTCATTCTTCACACTCAACTTGACTTTTATTGCTAACTCCTTAACTGTCTTTCTTATTGAAACAACAGAAACAAACAAACACACACAAAAAGATTTCCTTCTGATTTTAGAAGCAATACATGCTAATTTTAAAAATTTGGAAAATAAAAAAAAACCTATCAATGCAAACATAACCATACTTTCCAGTGTTTGAGGTGTTGTTAGATGACAAAAGGCACTGAAAGCTGGATTTAAACAAGTCCGGGTTTTATTCCAATTCTTTCTCTCAATATAGGTGGGTTTCAGGAAAGTTATTTAGCCCTTTTGTCCCTATATTGTAGGATGCCTGAGAGGATCAACAAAATACACATCAAGTGCCCTTTGTGGCAGTACTCTGAAGATTTTATTAAGCACAAACTGCCATATGGTGAGTTCAGCTTCATGTGTGCTTATCAGTGGGGGAGCTAAGACTGGATCTCCTCGCCTTAGATAAGAAGAAAAAATATTTCAAAGTTTTGCCAATAGTTTTCCCAAATAAATTTTCAAGGTTGAAATTATATGTACAGTTTCACCTATTATATATAGAATTGTAGCATAAATCCCCAGTGTTATAAATGTAAAAAATATTTCTAATAGCTACATAAAACTCCAATATAAAGCATTGCATATTTTACTTAAATATTTCTTAATTATTGGACGACTAAATTTTTTCACATTATTTTTATAAGTGATATTGAAGAGAACAAGACCATGAGACTGTCTGTAATGCTTGTAGGAAACATGGGAGGTATCCTTTGTGTTTCTCCTTGACATACACTTGGTCTGTTTGGGGTCCATATTTCTGTAGCTACCTCGAATCTTTTACTGCTATCACGGCTCCACTTTACTTTCTGGCTCAGATCCTCATTTCTCTGGTACTTATAGAAGGCAAATAAATAGAGCCAAGTCACATTGAGCTGCAAAAACTTGCAACTAGTTTGATAGTAAGATCAAGCTCTTCAGGAGAAAAATAAATGGATCAAGCAAGGAACCACCTGAAGTCCTTGTCGGTGGTAGTTACATTCTTAAAATCATGTGGTTTATACCCCATTTATGTATGACATATCAAAGTGCATAAATGCATTCTACTTTCATGTATATTTAATTAGAACAAATTTAAAAATTACAATAAAAATCATGTGGTTTTCATCAGATCAGAGAACTTGTAAATCAGTAGAAAAAGGCCATTCCTAACAATTCGTCATTTGTTGGGCTCCTTACATAGGTGATATTTTTCATATTCCTTTTCAGAAAATCGTTTTTATTGAATATTTTTATTCATTGGTTTCAATGGTTATATGAGATTCTATGTAATGAATGTAGACTAATTTAATAAAATGCCTTATATATGAAGGTTTAGTTTTCTTTTTTTCTAATATTGCCTGTTACAGAATACAGTGGTATGGACATGTTTGTATCCATAGCATTATGAATGCTTGTGAATATTTTCATAGAACAAAATCCTGGAAAGAAAAATGTTGTATAAATGCACACATAAGGTGACTTTCAGAAAAATCATACCAAGGTACATTACCACCAACAAATAAACATATGTGTATATAATACATATTTATAAATATGACATAAACCCACCAATACATAAGCCAATGAATATGGATATATATTTATGTAAACATATATGTGTGTATATATATGTATGTTTGTATATATATATATAGTTCCTTTTTAATTTTTTGGTATTAAATAAACTTTTGATAGTTCTCAATTTTTTTTCTAGAAAAAAGAAAATTCTGGCTATTCTAAAGTAAGCACTCCTGGTGAAATTTAGATTATTTTGTCAAATACCCAATCTCCAAATAAGTTATTCTGGGATTTTAATTGGAACTGCATTATCTTCATACATCAACATGTGGTAATTCATATTCATTTACCATTCAGTCTCTGTAGTATGACATTCCATCTTTTACCACTTTTTAAATCTTAAGTAGTGAACAAGGTGGTAATTTTCTTCAAATGAATCCTAAAAAGACTTACTGATACAAGAATTCCAAGACATTTAGAAGCTTTTATTTTGGAGTAAATGGTATATTTTATGTTAGAGTCTAATGGATTGTGTTGATCATTAGGAAAAAGTGTTTATTTCATTAGATTTCTTTATAACTGATCATTTTAGAGATTCTTTTATTAATTTCAGTGATTCTTTTATTGTTTCTTCTTCAGTTAATTCTCTTGGGTTTTCTGGCTAGAGAATCATATAATCTAAAATTTATGATAGTTATATTTTCTAATTTTTAGATATTCAATTGAATGTATGCACTTCTATATTATGTGCATATAAATTTCTTGTCATTACACTTGCTAGGTTTGCATAACAATGGGAAAAATCAGGATTCCTTTTCCTGACTTTACTGGGAATATATCTAGTGTAATATAGTTAGGTTTCTATTTTATCAATTTATTATTATTATCAGACTGAAGAAATGTCATGCAATTAACACATTTTTAGAAATTTCTATTATAAGTGTATGTTAAACTCTACCACATACATTTTGGCAGATTTTGAGATAAACAGTGTTCCCTCTTTGATGTATTGATAACGTAGCAGATTAATTGATTTCTACATATTCATAAAATAAATTATCACATTAGACGTTAGTGACATGTGCTACTAACCAGGCATTCTTTAATTATAAAAAGCAATTTTTCGTCTATACATAATTTTTTAGTGAGGTATATCACCTAATTATAATATTTTTAAAGCTTTGCCTATTTTTCTTATCCTGGAAAAGTATTATGAACCCTTTCTATTCCTTAAGACATAAAAGACTAACATGTAATATGACCTAAGCTATGTACCTTTGGTTGGATATACCATGCACACTACACGCTATATTTTAGCAAATTTTAGTTTCTTCTGAATTGTTAGTCAAAAATTTTTTCAAATATTCTTAAATCAATTCATATAGGTTAGTTTACTTGTAGAAAATCACTTAATGGAACATGTTCAGATTTATCATCATTGAATTGCAATGATGTTTTCTTATAAATGTTCAATTGATACCTTTCATAAAAATGACATATTTTTATTCCTACATGGGTTTTCTAATCTTTCTTCTCATTGTCAGAGATCTTTTAAGGAAATTCAAAAATTCCTAAGTTCTAAAATTTGATAGGGCTTTTCAAAGAATCACTTCACACTGATAAAGTATTACAGATTTCTAATTCATTAACTTCTGTTTTTATCTGTATTAGCCTCTTTATTCCACTTTCATTACATTCTATTCATTGTGCTTTTTCTTGATTCAGTTGATTTTGTAATTTGTTTATCTTCATTTTTTTTATTTTTCTGTTTCATGAACTCTAACACTCCCATTTTATTCTCCCTCTACAACATGGTGGTGCATACCCACAAGTGTAATTTCCAGGAAAGAGGATGAATACTCTCAGCTTCATCCACTGCATTTTTGCTTTCACTCTGAACTGACTATACCACTTTAGTTACTCAATAATGCAGGAAATTGAGTGAATTTGAAAATGAGGGTAGGGTTATCATAATCACTTTAAACGTAGGTAGTATTGGTGTGAGTCTTTCACTTTTTTAATGTGTTTCATCATAAACACAGATAGGTAAATACCAAATTTTTTTAATAATTCACATCCTGGAGGGATCAAAGATGGCGGATTAGAGAAAGTCTACAAATTATAGTTGCTCTGAGGTATGGTATTTAAGCAGGAGGAGTTTAGCCTCTCAATGAGGTGGTTGATGGAGAGAATTCACTGACATTTAATATCAAACAGAGAACATCAGAAACCAAGAAATTCAAGTGTTTGAACAGAGAACAAGAAAGAGTATATTGGAGTCAAGTTGGTAGTGGCAACACTGCCAGTCCACCAAGAGGTGGGGTGCAACACAAACAGGGAGAAACATTGAGGACCAATTTTGCATGGAAAAACCTGTAGAAACAAAAGACAATCTGAATTTAGCTAAATCCTAGGCTTCACAGTGTGCTGGTGTTTGAAAAGTGCTCCATGTTTCTCAACTGGCAAATCGAAAGCTGAGGCAGGGGCCATCTTGAAGGGGCCATACTAC
This sequence comes from Callospermophilus lateralis, assembly GCF_048772815.1. Taxonomy (NCBI): domain Eukaryota; kingdom Metazoa; phylum Chordata; class Mammalia; order Rodentia; family Sciuridae; genus Callospermophilus; species Callospermophilus lateralis. Next base: position 141,302,483 of record NC_135307.1, on the reverse strand, counting down.
AGATGGCTGCTGCAGAAGCCCAGGAGATCACAGCAAATGTTGTCATACTGTCCCAGCAACTGAATACTGGGTGGTCAAGAGTGTGCCTAGTGGAATAATTTAGATGGTCACAGAGAGTATTTTGCCTTAGGGGATTCAGGCTGAGCATATGAAGGGGATGACTTTTCCTTTGAGTCTCAAGATCCATTGGACCAGCTGAGGAGGGCCCAGAAGGTGGACAGGTGAGTGTGATCACACTCAGAAACTGAACCTAAGACAGCCCCATTTGTGGGTGGTCGAGTATGGTCAAGACCTGTGCATCACTGATTACTGTATCCTATGACTGGAATTCTTAGGAGGCCCCTGATATCCACATATTCTTTGTTTTTATCTAATTTTATTGGTATCTTCCCAGTCCTATGGAGAATTTGGTCTGGTCTCTCTGGAGATACCACCTATCAAGGTCTTAAAGTTCTAATCAGAGCTCAACCCCAGAAGGTGGAATTTCCCATTTAGAACTCTGCATCAGCCCTGTCCTGGAAGAACATTAACCTAGTCAACAAAGCACCATTTGATAGTATTTTCCAGTCCATCCAATCTTCTATTGTTGAGAAGGGGAGCTGAGAGCTTTTCAGGCAGCTTTAGCTGCAAGTGCCTTTAGCTGGCAGCTTGGTGAGCAACAAAGATACAAAAAAGAAAGTTTCTTATAACCTCCAGGTCTTGCTCTTTCTAAAAAGCACATCGTCCAAGAAGAAATGAAGAGTCAGTGAACAACCATCCTTCATGATGTTTTTGACCACCTCAGTGGAGACAATCCTTTCATTTCTCATTAAGACCTTTTTCCCCTTTTTTTTTCCTTTCTCCCCTTTTTTCTTTCTTATGGTGATCTTGCTGTGTTTATTGGTCCAGTGACATACATATATACATTTTTCTTTATTTTACTTTTTATCATGTCTTTCATTCGTTATTTTGTCTTTTGGTCCCTGAGGTTGTTTTTTTTTTAGTTTGATTTTTAATTTTTGCATTTTTTGTTTGTTTTTTTCTCACTTGCTACACTTTTTCTGATTTCTTCTCCCTTTAATAGATACATTCTCTTATGCTTTCTCTCACTTTATTTTATTTATTTTCTCCTCCTTTATAGTCATCACTTGCTACCTCTATTCTTCTTTTTCCTCTATTTACATTTTTTTGAGAGAAAGAGAAAGAGAGAATTTTTTTTAATATTTGTTTTTCAGTTTTTGGTGGACACAACATCTTTATTTTATTTTTATGTGGTGCTGAGGATTGAACCCAACGCCCCACGCATGCCTGGCAAGTGCACTACCTCTTTAGCCATATGCCCAGCCCACTCTCTCTTTAGATTTTTAATGTTCTAAACTTCCTTTTGTCTTCCTACCCTGTTTTCTTTTCCCTAATGAACCACAAGTTTACCATGTTTTAGATCTATTTAGTTTATACAATTCCTTCCACTTTCATTTATGTTGTTGCAGTCATTAGTATTTTTGATGGCATAATTGACAACTGTTCTTTAAGGCTAGAGCTATTACATGACTGCTTATTGTTGCTGCTGTTAATTGCCTGATCCTCCCATACCTCTTTTTGTTCTAATTGTTACAGATGTTACAGTTGGCATTAGGTATTAATTTTAATACTGTATATGTTTGCTACTAATTTTTTCATTATTTCCCCCTTTCTATGGGGTTCTTGGACTGCTGCTGATTCTCTATCCTATGAATATCCAAAATACAGTCCATATATAAATTAATCATACTTAAATGTGAACAATACTTTAATATATAGAATAGGGGAGAGAAAAAAACATCCCAAACTGGTGACCATGCCTCAAGAGAGAGAGGTCTCCAGATGGAGGTTCAGAGGAATCAACATTGTTGTAGCAGCTCTCCAAGAGTGAATTAAATCAGTAGTTCTGCAGTGGAAAACTAAGTCATTGCAGGTGGAAATTAACATTTGTATTATGCCAATCCTGTCTGTGTGTTAAAGCTAAAATACAGAGATAGTCCAGAACTTATTACAAAAGCTGAAACTACTCACCAAAGGATCACATCATCATTTAAGGGGAAGAGGAATCCATCTCAACAGAAGAACAAATACAAGACCTTGGAAACACAGGAGGAACAGGCAAACAAACCCTTTCCCCACACAAAATTTTATAGTTCCTCAACAGAGGAACTCACAGATACCAAAGCAAATGGAATTCCAGAGAAATATTACAAACTGTTGATTATTAAAATCATTAATGAGCTTAAAAAAAACAATCTAAGGAATGAACTAAGATAGCAAATACAGAAGCCAATTAGAAATCTTGGAAATGAAAAGACTCAATGAATCAAATAAAAAATGCACTTGAAATATCAACAATGCATTAGATTATATAGAAAACAGAAGTTCAGAGACAGGATATATAATCCTCAAATACAAGGTATATAATTTTGAACACTCAGTAAGAAACAAAGATAAAAACAAACAAACTTTAATCAAAATATGCAGCAACTCTGGGATATTAAGAGACAAAACTTGAAAGTTACTGGGACTGAAGAGGGTGAAGAGGTCATGGAGACACAAGTTAATGACATTAAGAGATTTTTCAGTGAAATAATAAAAAAAAGAATTTCTAAACCTTATGAATGAGATGGGCATCCACAAGCAGGATGCATTTAGAGCCCCAAAGAGACAAGATGAAAAAAGAACTTATCCAAAACATGCCATAATCAAAACACCTAAAATAGAGAATAAGAAAAGAATATTAAAAGCCACAGGAAAAAAAAAATGTCAGGTCACATTTATTGGTAAACCAATAAGCCTGACTCAAAACGTTCAAGTCCAAGAGGAAATGGAGTGAAATAATCCAAATTCTAAAAAAGAAAAAAAAATTGTACACCATCATCGCTATATCCAGCAATATTATCTAAGAATTGGAGAGAAGCCAGGAGTGGTGGTGCATGCCTGTAATCTGAGTAACTTGGGACTCTGAGGCAGGAGGATCACTAGTTCAAAACCAGCTTCAGCAATTTATCCAGGCCCTAAGCAACTCAGTGAGACCCTGTCTCTAAATAAAATACAAAAATGGGCTGGGTATGTGGCTCAGTGTTTAAGTGTCCCTGGTAACAACAACAACAACAACAACAACAAAGAAAGAAAGAAAATAAAAGCATTTCAAGGTAAAGATAGACTAGATAAACTAGAAGAATTCATTACCATTAAATTAGCATTACAGAAAAAACTTGAAGAAACACCTCAAAAACAAATCCCAGAACTCTCAAATAAATGAAGATCACTAGAAAACTAGTTAAGCAAATGAAAATTAAGACCAAGTTAAATGTCTCAAACAATTAAAGTATCAAGAAATAATAAACATCTTTCTATAATAACTCTGAATGTAAATGTCTCAACTCTCCAATAAAAAAGTGCAAACTGTCAGAGTCTAGTTAAATACAAGATCCAATTATATGCTCTTTGCAAGTGACTCATAAGCAAGGACAGGCTGAAATTAAGAACCCTCCATGCCAATAGAGTCCAAAAACAAAATACATTAGCTTTCTCATATCTGAAAAAAAGCAGATTTAAAGTGAAAATTATAAGATACAAGGAAATGTACTATATACTGTTAAAGGGAACAATCCAACAAGATAATAATAGTAAATATTTATGTCCAAAATGTTATTGTACCTACTTAAATTTTAAAAAACACTCTTAAAATTTAAGTATCAGATAGAACCCAATAGAATGATAGTGGGTAATTTCAAAACACCTCTCCCACCAAAAATCTGGTCATTTAAACCTGAGATCAAAAGTGTCATGAAAGACAGTTCTGGGCTAAATAATCCTATAAATCAAAAGGACCTAACAGACATCTATAGAATATTTGATCCAACCACAGCTGAATTTATATTCTTTGAAGTAGCTAAAGAAACTTTCTCTAATATAGACCATCCTATAGGTCACAATGTAAGTCTTAGCAAATACAAAATAATTGATACAAACCTACGAATCTTATCAGATTATAATACAAGGAAATTAGAAACTGACTAAAATAGTAATAGAAACCACATAAACATATGGAAATTGAATAATTCTATTTTGAATGAGGCTTAGATCACAGAAGAAATGAGAGGAGAAAAAAAATCATAGAATTAATAGAGAATAGTGATGCAATATATTAAAGTCTCCAGGACACTATGAGGACAGTCCTAAGAGAACAGTCTAAGAATTAAATTCCTACATTTAAAGAGAGAATGATACCAAATAAACAATATAATACTACATCTCAAGAACCTAGAAAAGTAGGAATAAACTAATTCCCAAACCAGTAGAGGGCAGAGAATAATTAATTTTGTTAATTAAATCAACAAAATTAGAGATGATAAAGAGATATCAAAACAGACATTTCTGAAATCCAGAGGATCATTAGGGAATGTTCTGAAACCTTATATTTTAAAAAGTGTAAAATCTAGAAGATACAGGCAAACTTCTAGACATATACTATATATTTAACTCAACATATATACTCACATTGAATCAAGATAATAGAACCTATGCACACCAAGGTGGAAGCAATGAGATTGAATTAGTAATAAAAATTCTTCCAACCAAAAAAGCCTGAAACCAGTTAGATTCTTAGCTAAATTCTTCCAAACCTTTTAAAAAGAATTATTTGCAATCTTTCTCAAATTATCTCATGAAATATAAAGGAAAAGAACACTTCCAAATTTATTCTATTATGCCATTATTACCTTAACATCAAGACCAGACAAAAGATAAATCAAGGAAAGAAAATTACAGACCAATATTCCTGATGAACTTAGAAGAAAAAAATCCTTAATGAAATATTAGCAATCCACATTCAAAAAACATTAAGAAGATTGTACACTATAATCAAGTTGGATTCATTCCAGCAATGCAATTGGTTTAACAAATCAATAAATATAATTTGCCTCATAAATAGAGTTAAGGAAAAAAATCATGTGATCATCTCAATTAATATAGAAAAAGCCATGACAAAATTCAGTACCCATTCATGTTAAAAACGCTGAAGAAACTAGGAAGAGAAAGAACTTACCTCAACATCATTAAAACCATGTGAAAACTAAAACCAATATCATACTATAGGGAGAAAAACTGAGTCTATGGCCATACTTGACCCTACTGACCTCTTCTGATCTCACAAGCCAAGCAGCGTCAGGCCTGGTTAATACTTTGATGAGAGAAAAACTGAATGGGTTTCCTCTAACAAGACAAGGATGTCTGCTCTCTTCACTTCTATTCAATATCATTTTAAAAACTCTATCCAAAGAAATTAGGCAACAGAAGGATATTAAAGGGATACAAATAGGAAAAGAAGTCAACTAATCTCTGTTTGCTGATGACATGATCCTATGCTTACAATCACAAAAGAAATCCACCAGAAGACTTCTAGAGCTGATAAATAAAAGTAGCAAAGTAGCATGATACAGGATTAACATACAAAAATCTTCTGTGAAGAGATCAGGAAAATAATTCCATTCTCAATAGCATCCATAAATATAAAACTAAATACTTGAAAATAAATCTAACTAAGGAGCTGAAAACCTTCTATAATCAAAATTATAGAACACTGAAAATAATTTGAAGAAAACATTAAAAGTTGGAAAGACCTTAAAAGTTATACCTGGATAGGAAGAATTACTATTGTCAAAATGGCCATACTACCAAAAGCAATCTACAAATTCAATAAAATTCCCTTCAAAATACCAATGACATTTCTCACAGAACTAGAAAAAAGTCCCAAAGTTCATAGGTAAGAATAAAAGATCCAGAATAGCCAAAGCAACACTGAGCATTAACACTGATGCTAGGAGCATCATAATACCCTATCTCAAATTGTACTATAGAGCTATAGTAACAAAAATTCTATGATATTGGCATGAAAACAGATATTAAGACAAATAGAATAAAGTAAAAAACTGAGTCATATCTACATAGATACATTCATCTGATTGATCCATGGAAAATCATATGTTGGAGAAAAGATAGCCTTCCTAACAAATGTTGCTACAAGAACTAGATATTCATAAGTAGAAAAATAAAACTAATCCTTATCTCTTTCTCTGCAAAAAAGTATACATAATATTATCATAGACTTAGACCACAGTCCCAGTAACCGCTGAAAGGAAACAGGCTCAGCACTCTGACATATTGGCACACATACTGACTTTCTTAATAAGACTCTTAAGGCTCAAGAAAGAAAACCCAAGAATCAATAAATGGGACATCATTAAATTGAAAACTTTCTGCACAGCAAAGGAAACAAATAATCACATGGAGAGAAGGCCTATAGAATGGGAGGAAATCTTTGTCAGCTCCTCTTCAGACTGGGGTTAATATCCAGAATAAATGAAGAACTCAATAAGTTCAACAGCCAGAAAAGAAAAGCAATTAATAAGTGAACAAATTAATTTCTCCAAAGGAGAAATACAAATGGCCAACAGATATATGAACAAACTATTTAATATCCTTAACAATCAGGATAAATTATTGAGAAAACAAATAGTAGACTGGCCATGGTGTTGCATGCCTGTAATCCTAGAGACTTGGGAGGCTGAGGCAGTTGAACCACAAGTCTAAGACTAGCTAGACAACTCAGCAAGGCCTTAAGCAACTCAGTGAAACCATGCCTAAAAATAAAAAGGGCTGGCTGGGAATCTGGTTCAATGGTTAAGTACCCCTGGGTTCAACCCCATATATATGTGTATATATCAAGTGCACTCATACAATAGCCTAGTTATGGGACCAATCTTAGTCTACCAATAAATGAATAAAGAAAATGTGGTATGGATGCACAATGGAGTTTCTTTTGTTGCTGTTATTGTTTTGGTTCCGGGGATTAAACTCAGGGGCACTTATCCACTGAGCCACATCCTTAGCCTTTTTTGGGGGGAGATTTTATTTAGAGTTAGGGTCTCACTGAGTTACTTAGTGTCTCGATAAGTTGCTAAGGCTGGCTTTGAACTAGTGATCCTCCTGCCTCAGCTTTCTGAGCTGCTGGGGTTACAGGGCGTGCACCACTGCGCCTGACCACAATGGAGTTTTACTTAGCCAAAAAAAAAAAAATGAAATTATATCACTTGCTGGTAAGTTGATGAAAATAGAGAACATCATGATAAGAGAAATAAGCCAGACTCAGAAAGTCAAGGGTCAAATATTTTTTCTCATATGCAGAAGCTAAAGAAAGGAAGAAAAAATGAATAAAAATAGGAATCTCATGAAAACAGAAGAAAGACTAATAGAGTAGAGGGAGGGAATCAAGAGGAAGGGAGGAGGAGAGGGCATGGGGAAGTTCTGGGAAATGCAATCTACCAAATTATGCTATGTCCATGTACAAATGCACCACAGTGATAATGCACTAATTAAAACAGTAAGAGTTGAAGAAGGATCAATAGAGTAGAGCAAGTGGAGGGGAGGATGAGGAGAATGGAAAGGAAAGCTACTGGGGAAAGAAATTGAGCAAATCATGTTATGTGCAAGTATAAATGCAGCCTAAGGAATACTACTATAATGTATAATTATAATCCACCAATAACATTTTTTAAAAAAAATAATAACTCAGGTCCTGAAATTATATATAAAATACCTGTATTACTACTTTCTCTTCCTTCAGTTACTTTTGCTATCCTTAACTGGATGACCACATACATATACACAGTCTCCTTTTTCCTTTCTCAGTATTAAACTATAAATGTAATTTAGAAGATACTAGCTTCTCAAAATACTTTTACTTATACAGACAATCAGGGAACAAATGACAAATCCTCTTTTCCTCTACTTCTTACATACAAAAAATCCCTCACCTTTAAGTATAATAAGTCCTGGCCTGGTAGAGTCAGGATGATGATCGTGCTTGGAAGTCAGAAGCAAAAAGAGTAACAAAGCAAAAGTATGAATCCAGTGTAATAATATGCTGAGCAGGAAAGAAAGTAGGAATGACTCCATTAAAAAACAAGAAATCTTAATAGCCATAAAAGTGAATGTTCCAGAAAACTTTTAAATAAATTGTATTTTATATTTAAATAAAATTTTGTATTTAGATTGTTTTTTTTTCCCTGCATTATATATTATATACAGATGAATAAAAGGCGGAGGAAGTTTGCGAAATACTGATTGGGTTAGAAAAATATCTTACTGTAAGTTTATTTTTTCAACTTTTGTTCAGGAAATTGTATAGACTTTATTATTTGGAGGATTAGTTTTATTAATAAAAGAACAAAAGTATATTCTCAGAAAGGGAAGTACTCAGGGAAAATAGGAAGTGTGCCTAGGAACAAATAGGAGCTGGAAAAAATTAATAGAGTTTGGATGGGAGAGGATGAGAGAAGAAGCTGTGTTTTACTGATGTGCATCAAAACCTATTTAGCTTTCAAGCTTTTACTCAGAGCCCAAGCCCCTGTCTTAGTAAGTGTGGTAGCTGAAACACAGATGAGTTTCTCATGGACTCTAATATTTTTTGTTTCACCATGTTATGACACATTCCTGAGACAATCATCAATTTTCACCACGACTTCCACATCCTTGCTCAGTTCAGGGCCAGGGGAACCTGGCCTTTCTAGTCTTCCAAATAGTAAGGGTTGATATTGATCTAAAGGCCCCAGGCAGCTACAAGCAGACTGCAGGGCTAGTCCCCATCTCTTCTGGATTTGTAGCCCCTAAAAATCCACCTGATCAGTTTCTAAATGCTTCATAAAATATACCCTGGTCTTCTCCTTGTAACTTTTCAAAAATTGCCCACTGCCAGGAAGGCAGAGCCAGGGAAGGAAGTCGTCCTTCTTGAATCTTCTATTTGGTTTTTCTGTTGTCTGCATTCACTCCAGTAGAATACTTTTTGGGACTCTTTCAATTAGCTTTTTCTTTCCCTATCATATCCACAATGCCTGAAATAATGCTTGTCACTTGGTGGGCAATCAAAAAATATTCATTGAACAAGTGAAGAATGATTGCTGTAGAAGCTTGTTGTCAAGAAGATGAAATACATTTCTCCCAATCAAAAAATAAAACTTTTTGAAGAAGTTTATCAAAAAGCATTTTAAACTTTTAGCTGCCATTTAACTGTTAATGGCATTTACATTTAAGTTTAATATAGACTATAAAATTATAAACCTGATGAGGGCAAAGATTTGTGGGTTTTCTCATTGCTTTGTTGATTCTCTTTCCTCCAAAGCCCTGTTTCTATCATCTGAAATAGCATACTGAAGATGAGAAGAATTTGTTATTTTTGCTGGAAAGGAAAAAAGTCATTCTAAATCAACCTAGTAGGTCTACACTGAACATTGACAAAATATTTAATCAAATAAGTTATACATAAGTAATTTAAGGTATTTAATCAGGAGAAAAAAATGAATATAGAGAAAACAAGGATGTCATCTTCAAATATCTGGCAGTCTGTCATGTCATATAGAAGTGAATGTGGCCTCATGCATTGTGGCACATTGTGGCCCCTTCCTTCCAAAAAGAGCAGACTTAGCCCAGTCTGATCAGTAATCCATACTCATGTCAAGCTTCCCCAAACAACACTTCTACAGACATACAGAGTTCTCCAAATGTGGAGCAATTCAAGAGAGGCTGTTCTATGAATTTTCATAAATGTAGTAAGAATGACTGCTTGCCAATATGAGAAAAGGGACTCAATTAATAAGCCCATAATTAGGATTCCAACTCTAAATTCCGAGTATAATAAAAGATTGAGGTCCTCAGTATTATAATTTCCATTCCCTAAGAAGTTAGGGAGATCTAAAAAAAAGTAAAAATCTATAATACTTGTCAGTACCACAAATCTTATTTAAAGAACTTGTGTCGAAATCCTCTTTCATAGATCTGTCTTTCCATCCCTTTCCATAGAAGGCATTGAAATAAATGACTGTCCCAAAATTATCTAAAAAATTTGGCCTGTAAACAGATTTTTATAACTTTCCTTTATTTTTAACTTAAAAGCTTCCATAGATGTCCATTAGAACTTATAATCAATATGAGATTCAGTCAGATTCAAATACTGTTGACTGAATCTGCAGAGTCCACACCAAAAGCAGTTTGCTCCAGTTTTTTTTTTTATTTTAGATTTTTTTGTAACTTGACAAGGGAATGTATATTTTCTGTTTGTTTCTTTAAAATGTTTCACTAGCTCAAACACCTCCTTACTTGCTCTTAGAACATATGGACCCTCTGATTTCCAACTATTTTCCTAGAATATGTTGACCTTTTGTGAGTTAGAAAGCAATAATAAAATAAGAAAATGTATAACGAATCTTGACTTATATAGGCATCTTGAGCATGTTTTCAGAAGTGTCTAAGCAGCGTTTTTTAACATAATGCTATGTCTCTGGTAGGGTTGATTTTTGCTTTTACTATTGTTATTAACATCAATCAATTACAACATCAACTGCTGAAAACCATGTACTCTTTGGTGTATATGCAATCTATATCTATCTATCTATATAATATATATATAACAAAATATCTGCAGTATATATGTGTATATATATAAATATATACATTATACATACATAAAATATATGTGTGCATGTGTGTTTATGTATGTGTATATATATATATATATATATATATATATATATATATATATATATATATATATATGAATGAAGATAGTAGTCCAAATGTCTCTAGAACAGTGACAGATTTTGAGGAGAGAATACCAGAGACTCTCTGGTGCAACACCCTCACTTTCGATGGTAAAGGTGGCTCAAAGTAGTGAAGGGACAGCTCTAGTCACACAGCTGGTAAGTAGAAATGCTAAGAGTGGCTTCAGAGCTCACATCTTATCCAAGGACAATGCTCTTCATACCACTGAATCCCACCAACTCAACACTCCTCCCCAGATCTCAGTCTGTAGGATGAATGATGAAGAGACTAAGGCAAACCAGTAATTCTGATTTTAAAGGCAAAAGAAATTTCACAATTTTGCTTCAACTCTCTTAATATTGGGGAGAAATAATTTATTTGCTTTAACAATGTGGAGCCTCAGGGCTCCGTTTTTCTTTTTCAGTAAAAAGAGCTCACATGATGAGGCAATGTGTTGCATTTGCATGATGTTGCACTGGCTCACTTTTTTCTCTGGGATCCTGGCTTCTGTTTTTGCCATATCCCTTCTGTGCCTGAAATCACAAAGCACGTTGCAGTCTGCAGTTACTCTGGCTGACAGAACAGAAATTGAATCAATCCCTGGGAGCAATAGATTCAACCCTGGAAACCTCCAGCACATTCTGGCAGCTGCTAGTGAGCCTTGTGCTGTACATGCCTCCCAGGGATTTCTCTGGGATGTTGCTTTTTAAGAGAAACATTTATAAAAACTACCCACTGTGCAAATCTAACATCAGTTAGTGGTTTCCCATACAACTTGTAGGAGCATCACACAATTCTCTGAAGAGAAAGCAGTAACTAACCCATAAAGAGACCTGCTGAGGGAAATAGGACCCTGAGCAACCAGGAAGAAAACCCAAGGCTGTTGGAGACAGGAACACTGGGGTTCTGATTCTCTTTCCCTTTACTTTTCTCTGTTAGAGGGAAATCAAACTACCTGACTTGTCAAAGTATTCATGAATCTTATTTTTCATGAGTTCAAAACACAAACTAAACAAAAAAAGTGCTGGTATAGAAAAATAAGAAGATGGAGAAATTCAAAGGAGAGGAAGAACAAATAATAAAGAAATTCACTGAAATGTCCTCAAGTGGGTCAAAAAAATGTGGGGTTTTTTTTGCCATATTATGGATATTAAGTGAAAATAGATGTATAAGAAATTAATGACCATTTTTATTCAGGGAAGGGTAAAATTCAGTTAGAATTCTCATTCACTGGTTTCATTTGCTACATACTTGCAGCAATCCTTTTGAAAGCAAACTATCACTGCATTAAGAAAAGTTTAAAAGAACTTCATTCATTGAATCCAGAGATACACTGCTGGTTGAAGATCTTTAGTCTAAAAGCCCAAATGTTTCATTATTAGAAACTTTCCTTTTAAAAAAATAAAAAATGATGACTTGAGTGGAGAATTCTACAACTGACCTCATGTCCTATACAAAGTTCAGGTGTGCTAAAAACATTGTGTAAAATTATGTGCATATATGAATATGGCATAATGAATCTCACTATTATATGTAATTATTATGCACCAATAAAAATAAATCGACATGTAAATAAATAAAATTAACTTTAGGCTTTGTGGATAAGGTGTATATGAAATAAATGTGTTTTAGTTTTAGACTTTGATTTCACCCCAATATACCTCATTATTTTTATGCAAATATTTCCCAAACTGAAAAAAAATCCAAATTTGGAAGCACTTCTAACAGTAAGAATTTCAGATAAGGGACATTTAATCTAAACTATGTTCTATGCCCACTAAAAAAATTTGGTTAAACATAGGAATAGTTTATTAAATATATCCATACATTTATGTAGACTATTTTGTAATTAGGAAAATTAGAATCAACCTTAATATATAACCCAAAAAGTACTAACATTTTACCTATGGTAATTTTCACAAACATTTTATTTTATTTTATTATTATTTCATAAATATTTTAATAGTACATTGTGTTATGAGTTGCAAAATACTTTGAAATTCTTTCAAGAAAAGAAGAATAAACCTTATTATTCCTATTTTACAGATAAAGAAAATTCAGGTTGGATATGAAGAAATTTTACCAATATCAACAAAAGGGGTAGAATGGGCAGAGGCTCTAGATCTGAATATTCTCAGGAATAGTCTTCTGATGTCTGCCTACCATTGAAGGCCTAGAAATTCAGTCAATGAAGAGTTGTATAGGGGTGCAGGAGGGTGGATCTGCACATACCAAGTTGGTTATCGACCTGGAGTGCGGTAAGAGCATTAGGCCTAATGAGACCTGGAGTGATCTCCTACCCAAATGGGCAGGCCCAGAAGCCAGCAGAGAAGGGAACTGAGATAAATGTGAGGTGAAACTCTCACAGAAATGATCTGAGATATTAAAGACAGTCCTTCCTTCCGTGGTTATTGAGTTGGAGCTGGGCATATGGCAAGACTTCCTTTCCCAGTCATCCTTCCAGTTAGATTTGGCAACAATCCAAGTTTTCCTTAGTAGTGTTGAGCACAAATGAGGTGAGTATTATCAGGTATAAGCCTTCTGACAGAAGTTGTGGCTTCTGCCCAGTCTCTTCTCTTTTCCCACTTGCTGGAACTCAGCCATGGTAGGAAACCTGAAAATGTCAAGAAAGCTGGTCCCTAAATGATCATGTGGAGCAGGCTACCTGTCAGCTGAAACTTTGAATGTCTTGAGCAAGAGAAATATATCTCTTTGTTTAGGAAGATGCCATTGTTTTAAAAATTATGTCAAGATTGGATTATCTGCCAGATGCCGAAGCGCATGCCTATAATCCAAGTGTCTTGGGAGGCTAAGGCAGGAGGATCCTGAGCTCAAAGCCAGCCTCATGCGAAAGCGAGGTGCTTAAGTCAAACAAGGTGCTAAGCAACTCAAAAGGACCATGTGTCTAAATAAAATATGAAACAGGACTAGAGATGTGGCTCTACGGTGAAATGCCATTGAGTTAAATCCCTGGTACCCATCTCCCAAAAAAGATTGGATTATCTTTATGAGTGCTGGAGTGAGCCAACATTAATATCATATGTTCATATGTCAACACCTAATTAGATTCTTAACAGCATCTGATTGAATACTCAGAATTATCCTACAAAATAACTATGATTCGAATTATTTTTCAGATGAAGAAACTGAGTTTTAGTAGACAGAGGTTAACTGACAAGATGAACCCATTGGGAGACGATAAAATGTAGAACTGGGGAGAAGAGTTTTGAAGATCTGGTTGTGTCAAAGGCTGCTTCTACTCTTCATCAAAATATAGCTTTCAGCTGGGCTGGGACTGTGGCTCAGTGGTAGAGCAGTTGCCTAGTAAAGCATGAGATTCCAGGTTCAATCCCCAGTACTGAAAAAGGTAAAGGAAAAAACTTCAATCTTTCAATGCCTCATTTTCTTCCCCTGTCAAATGGGAATAGTAAGTGAAACTGTCTCACATGTTTCTTTGGAGAATTTAATAAAATAGTTCAATCTAAAGTGCCTGACATATAGTAAGATTTCCAAAGTGCTGTCATCTTTATATTCATGCTAGGGAGTAGTGAGATAAAGTTAAGATTCAATTTTCTGAAGTTCAAAGTCTATAACATTCTTACCCAAGGAGCAAGCAATGATACTAAGAGCAGCACCCCCTCTTTGGTACTGCTCACTTCCTGCCAGAGTGTCCTACTATACCCCCCCACACACACCCCATGCTCTCATTCTACTGCATTGCTTGTGAGACTGTGGGCCTGCTATTGCATTGCTGCTGAAACTAACCAGGTTCATGATGAAAATTCAACTTTCTGCCATTAGAATGATTTTTCTCCATATCCAGGGAAAGATGCTTTATCCATTTAATGCACAAAACAATCAAAATACTCCAAAATATACACACATACATATATATGTATATGTACATATGTATATATGTGTGTGTATGTGTGTGTGTGTGTGTGTGTGTGTGTGTGTATACTTAAAGCAACATAGTTAAAATGTTATACTTTTCCCTACATTACTTTAAATCTAAATGTGTAGCTACATTATGTCTCCTTTTTGGTGTCCTGAGGTTATTTCCCTTTCTTCTTAATCCACAAATCTGCTAGAAGTTCTTGGTACCTTCCCTACAGGCACACCCATGGGGCCATTTAAAGATCCACAGACTTGAAGGAATTGATTTCTAAAAATCTAAATGCATTTGTCTGAAATCTTTAAATTTAGCACTTTACTTTCCTAACAGAATGTTTACCACCATCAGTTAAGATTTTTAGGAAGCCCTGACAGGAGCTGCTCTAGAACACTGTAATGATGGAAAAGATTTACTTATATCTGTTCTGCGCTGATCAAAATGGTGGCTGCCAGTCACTTGTGGCTACAGAGGATGGCACTCAAAATATGGTCAGTTTGACTTGAGGATCTGAAATTATAACTACAGTTCACCTAAATTTTGATTAAATTAAATTAAATTGTGACATGTAGCTAGCTAGTGGCTACTATATAGGTAGTACATTTCTAAAATTTAAACCAGAGCCATCCAATAGGAAATGTAATATAAATCATACATATAATCTTAAAATTTCTAGTTGCTAATATTAGAAAGCTATTTAACAATATATAGCATTTTATATTGCGATTAATTATGTTTATTTTATGAAAATAAAATAAACATAAAATTAATATTAAAATATTAGATATGTTTTACTTTTGTATACTAAGTATATAGAAAACTTTCTCTTATTTTTGTGGTACCAGAGTGCCACAGTCTGGCTGGGCACGAGCCTCTCAAGCAGGAACAAACTGTATTTCCAAAACTCCCACGAAAATGCCACGCACATGGCCTTCTCCCAGGACACACTACACCAACAGGAAATCCCTCCTCCGGAATTCCCTCCTACCGCACTTCCCCAACCAATAGGAACTCTTCGGGAGTCCCTTGAGAGCTCCAAAGTAGCAGGCCTAGGCAGAAGGCAGGGGTCTAATCTCCAATTGAATGCACATCTTGACATAATCATTATCATCTCAATGGCTTGCTGGTGTCACCTTTCAACCTAAAATGCCATGTGTCATTCCTACTTGGCTATGGTTCTCAGCACCAGGGCTGAATTTAGGGGTGTTCTACCACTGAGCTACACACCCTACCCTTTATAATTTTTATTTTGAGACTGTCTGCTAAATTGCTGAGGCTGGCTTCAAACTTGTGATCCTCCTGTGTCAGCCTCCTCTGTAGCTGGGATTACAGGTTGTGCTCCAGTGCCTGGCTGTCTCCTGTGTTTTATGCTTTCAGTACAACTCAATTCAAACTAGTCAGGTTTCCAGTGTTGTACAGCACCCCTGGTTAATGGCTACCATATCAAATAGTGCAGCATATCCTTAAAATGTATCTCTGTTAGTAACAAGTGTCTTTCTTGTTTATCAATATATCCCTTGTTCTGGACATTTTGCTGGCTTATAATGTGTGTTTAATAAATATGTGTTTATTGACTTCCATTCACAGTGATAAATTCACACTCTGGATTTATAGCTAAACCAAACAACACCTAGAAAACCATATTAAGCTCTAATATTAGCTTTCCCAATTAGAGTTAAATCCACTTTATTTTTACAAGGACCTAACAAGTGTTCTGAGTTTCCATGTATACTGTTGAATTTAATCCTTGAAAGCAGGAACCAGCAAACTTTTTGTGCAAAGGAACAAAGAGTAAATATTTTAAGCTTTGCAGGCTCTGCAGGCTCTGTGGCAACTGCTACACATTGGTAAAAACTGATAAACAATATTTAAATCAATAGGCATGGCTGTGTTCCAATAAAACTTTACTTACAAAAACAAGGGACAGGCAGGAATCAGCCCTGAGGACTAGATTTTGCCAACCCTTGCTTTAGAGTGAGGATTATATTTTAAATTGATGTTTTGTGTTTTAACACTTCTAATATAGTACCACATAGGCTAGATGAGCTCAATATATAAATGTGAGCAAAAAATGCAGCTGTTTTAAACCATCAACTCATGAAGTTATTCATTCATCAAATATTAATGTGTTTAAATCACAGTACCCTGAGCACCTTGCGCCTGCCAGACAGAGGAAAAAAATGAGTTAAATGTGTATTATTGACTAATAAGTGGATTAAAGAGCCTGCTAGGAGATGAAGGAATCCAGGAGAGCTGCACAGAGATGGTGGCATCTAAATTGAATATTAAAAGTAATTTAAACCTAACATGCACTGACACAGCTAGGTGATCAAGGTGAACATCAATGTCACAAGTCATGTTGGTAATTGTTTTCCTGATGTGATGTGATAAAGATGATATTATAATTTTGGGTTTCCCCCCAGTAGTTCATAACTCCATCCTCATTATGCAAAACACATCACCTAAACTCTGAAAGAGAAGCACCCTACCAACACTTGACCAGTGCTCCACAGAGTATCAGGCCATGAAATGCAAGGAAAGTGTGAGAGAGTGTCACCTCCAAGAGGAGTTCATGGAGACATGGTGTCTGAATATAGTGGGCTATCCTGGGTGAGACCAGAAAAAGAACAGACACTAAGACAAAAGAAATCTGATCAAAATATGAGCTTTAGTAAATTATGATGTAGCAGTGTTGGTTCATTCATCACGGCAAATATCTCATATTAATGAATTATATTAATAAGGGAGGACTTAGGTGTGACTATGTGGAGACACTGTACTCTGCTCATTTTTTCTATAAGTATAAAAGTATTCTAAAAATAATGTCAACTTAAAAATAAATATGAAAAGAGCAGATGCAGTCTACCAGCCAGCAAGACTGGAGTGTTAATTGCAATAGTAGCCTAAAATTAAAAAAAAAAAAAAAAGTTAGAGTCCACCAGAAAAAAGAAAAGAGCCCATAAATCCAGACAGAATGACCAGCGTGAGCAAAGACATGGAGACTTGGCAGTGACTTTCACTTCTAATGCCAAGGAGAGACATGGAGGGTTCTTAGGGGGCATGCAAGAAACATAATCAGATTTGTATTTTAAATCTGAGGAATTGTAACCAGGTTAGAACCAAAGACAAAAGAAGACAATGCAATTGATAGTGTGTGTGTTGGAGGGGGCAGTTCTCATGCTAGTTTTAGTGGTAGGGTGATGTTAGTAGAATTAATATATTCTTTATTATTTAAAACTAACTCCTAGGCTGAGTTGTTTTATACTGACAGAAAGAGGATCAGATGAACTCTTAGATCAAAATCAATTAGTTCCAAATTCAGTTTTATGCTGCATAATAAGTTTCAGTTGATGACAGATAGCATATAAGATGGTGATGTCTTATAATTAGAAGAAAACGAAAATAATTCCATTGCCCAATGACACTGTAGTTGTTGCAACATTAGTGCAATGCATTATTCATGTAAGAGTGGTGATGCTGGTGTAAACAACTAACCTTGCTCCAAATCTTATGAAAGTAAAGCTTGCACAATTAGGTACAGTGCATAGTATGTGAAAATGATAATAAGCAGCTGTGTTAATAGATTATGTATTTTTTTAACTAGGCTTTTATCATCATTTTGGAGAATACTTCTCCACCTATAAAAAAAGTTTACTATAAAACAATATCCCATCATGAAGAGGCACCAGCCTCATATATCTCATATTTACCACATCTCTTGATTGCCTTACAAGGCCCCAGAGAAGTGATTGACTTGAACCATCTAAATTTGTGTAAGTACACTCTGTGATGTTCAGGGTGGAATCGCCTAACAACTAATTTCTGAGACTACTTTCCTGTAGTTAAGCAAATGTGACTGTGGTTTTATTTTTCCCCTTTTCTTCCATTTTGTTTTTCCAGGGATAATGCGGTGATGATATTGACATTGTAAGAACTAGCCTGAGGAAATTGACATGAAGTTTGCACAGTAAACATTAACTATATCCCCATTTTATAGATGAATAAACAGAGGCCTGAAAAGATTATATTAGTGATCCAAGATCTTTTGGTCCAAATTCAAACCTTCATGCAACACAAACTATTGCTACCATAAAAAGTATAATTCTGATTAACATCAGTGCTCTGTTGCTTAAGTAGGGGATGATTAAACATTTCGTTCAGAACTCTCATTAGTGGGTAAGTGAACTCATATTGGCTTGTGAAGAGGAAGCATGTCTAGACAGGATGCAGACCTGACACTCCAGCAATTTAGCCAGAGATTTTGAAAATATGCCACCCTGGGTCACCAGATGGTACGCTGTTCATCTCTGTTTTAATGATAAGACACTGGATTGGAAAGATCCCAGATGCAGAAAGCTATTTATTAGGCACTGAAGCAAGTCTATGATTCCTATGACTCTCATAACAAATTCTTATAAAAATGGTATCTAAACACAACAAAGATTTATTCTCTTATTATTTTGGAGACCAAAAGTCCGAATTAAGGGATCTTCAAAGAATAATATGTTTGAGGGATATGCTCCCACCAAAGTTTCCAGGAGAAATTCTTTCCTTGCATCTTGTAGTTTCAGGTATGTTGTTGTTGAGGGGAAAGAAGAGAAAGAAGCCATATGATAAATAATGAAGTCAGTTTCTCACTGCGCATCATCTTAAAGCACTATTCCAAAACCTCCTAGACCAGTCATGTATTCTCACCACCCGCACCTTGTAATGTCAGTGATTTAAGATTCCAAGAAGTAGCTCTTCCATAGTCTAAATGCCAAAGACCTCTAGTACAAGGACATTTTTAGTTAGCCTGGCTTCCAATTATCTTGATAAAGATACATTTGTTTTATCTTGCAAGCTGGTCAAGATAAAGAATTAATATAGAGATCTAGTCTGAACATGAAAAAGACAAACTCAGAGGCAGGCGTCCATATATCTGTCGGTACTAATGGCTATGGTGACAGCAATTCTAAGATCAAAAACTGGAGTGAGATGGTAATCAAACTGATGAGAACATGTTTTGTAGAAGCTGCTTTTGTGATGAATCTCATCAGCTTTCTGATGAAGCACAGCCTGTGCTTCAGACCTCCTAGTGTGTGAGGAATGAGCCCTTGAATCTCTGTCTCCTCACTCAAAGTTGTTATCACAGTCTCAGGTAAACCTGGGGCTTTAGACATGGATGGTTCCCATTCCAGCTTAATCTCCTACTATAATCTATTACTATAATCTCTTATTCTTGAGGTCATCATTATTATTATGGAGTTTTCCCAGAAGTCCAGAGAATGCTTTTTAATTCAGATTTTCTAGACCGATGAGATTCCAAGTAGCTTGGCTTCTATGACACGTGTGTCTTCCATGTGCACAAGAAGGCATTGCAAATAAGTGTGATTCTTTTGTTATGGTATCTGACCGTAGCTGTGACTTCATGGTGTGAACTTGCTTAGGAATTGGATATTATTGGATGACTTTGCTCAGTATTTTCTGTATAAGCAAGAATCCCATCCTAACGTGAAGAATATGTTTTACACTTGTGACAATAGAAAGTTTATTGAGCTGTGATTTCATAACACACTGTTTAATAGCTCCATCTGTATTTTCTGGAGGTTTTTAGTTTATTCACAAAGTTCAGTGTGTTCCCAAAGCTATGTAAAGATGACCACTATCTGATTTTAGAACATTTTCATCACCTCCAAAAAGAAATCCCATATATATTAGCAGTTGTCCCTTATTCTTCCTGTCCTGAAACCATGGAAAAGACTAATATAATTTCTATTTCTATATTCTTTTTTTTTTTACATATAAGGAATTTTATTTCAATATCCATTTCTCCCACCCCTTTCCCCCCCGTCTCTTGCCTCCTTTTCTCCCTCATCTACTGATCTTCCTTTTATTTACTTTTTATTGGTACTTTCTGCATATACACAAAAGTGAAATTCCTTTTAGTACATTTATATATGTATATAGATTCATCCCATATTTCTTTCCCTTTCTCTTCCTCCCTCCCTCCCTCTCATTCTCCTACGTATTCTCCACTGATCTTTCCTATGTCTTTATGATATCTAATCCCCTCCCCCACCACCTTCTTTCCCTTATTTTGCTCTAGCTTTCACATATGAGAGAGCTGGCTCTCTTGATTTTCTGAGTCTGACATATTTCACTTAGCCTAATGTTCTCCATTTCCATCCATTTATTGGAAAATGCCATTATTTCATTCTTTTTATATGTTCAAATTCACACATATGTCACTTTTTGTGTCTGGATTCTTTTGTTTAATTTGTTCTAAGTGGTTATACATGACAGTAGAATGCATTTTGACATATTGTATATAAAAGGAGTATAAATTCTCATTTTTTCTGATTGTACATGATGTAGAATTATACTGTTCTTGTAATCATGTATGCACATAGAGTGTTAATGTCCAATTCATTCTACTACTTTTCCTAACCCATACCCCCTCCCCTCCCTTCACTCTCCTCTGTCTAATCCAAAGTGTGTCTGACTTCTTTAACTTAACATATTCTAAAAGATCATCCTGTGTTGTAGCATGTATCAGGACTTTTTAAATTTCATGGCTGCACAATATTCCAGTATGTGTACATAAGTACATACATTTTGTTCATCCACTCATCAGTTGGTGGGCAGTTGGGCTGTTTATATTTGTGGCTATAATAAATAATACATCTATGAATATTTGTATTTAATCATCATGTGTACACACATTCTCATAACTCTTTAGTATATACCGATGAGTGGACTTGCTAAGTCATGTGGTGACTCTGTGTTTAACATCTGACAGAATTGTACAACCATTTACCAATGTGACTCTACCATTTTACCTTGCCATCAACAATGTATGTATGTTGTAATTTCTCCATATTTTCTTCAATACTTGATATTGCTTATATTTTAACATTATTTTTATGGTCAAAATATTGGGTGTGAACAGTATCTTATTGTGTATTTAATTTGCATTTCTCTAACAATACATGGTATTGAGGAACAGTTTGTATACTTATTCAAAATTTTTTTTTAGAGAGAGAGAGAGAGAAAGAGGAGAGAGAATTTTTAATATTTATTTATTTTTTTAGTTTTTGGCGGACACAACATCTTTGTTTGTATGTAGTGCTGAGGATCGAACCCGGGCCGCACGCATGCCAGGCGAGCGCGCTACCGCTTGAGCCACATCCCAGCCCCCTTATTCAAATTTTTAAAATCTTTTTTTGAGAAATGTCTTCTTAGATCATTTGTTTCATTTATATTTGGGTTATGTTTTTATTGTTGAGTTGTAACAATTCTTTAAACATTTGAAAACTAGCTTTTACCAGATACATGATTTGCAAATATTTTCTCATGTTCCATGAATTGTCTTTTTACTTTCTTAATGGTACACTATAAAACATAACCATTTTTAATAAAATTCAATTTATTTTTTTTTCTTTTTAGTGCTTCTTTCTGTCATATCTAAGAAAAATTGCATAAGTCACAAAGTCTTATTCTTGGTGTTTTCTAGAAACTAATTTTTGCACTTCCATTGGCTTCCAATTCCATTAGTTAACTCTTGCACATTTTGTATGGTCAAGGTCTAACTTCTTTATTTTATTATGGATGTTCAGTTGTCTGATTTGTTGAAAGAATTTTCTTCATTCAATTTTCTTGGAAACCTTGTCAAAAAAGGAATTCTCCATAAATGTGAGGTTTGATTTCTAAGCACTCACTTCTATTTTGTTGAATTACATATGTATCTACTTTAGACCAGCCCATGTTTTCCTCATTACCATTCTGTAGTAAGTAAATGTGAGTCCTCCAAATTTATTCATTTGTTCTTTTTGCCTGATTGCTTAGCTCTTCTCAGTTCCCTAACTTTCCATGCAAAGTTTGGGGTCTGTAAAGTTTTGCAATAAGGTCAGATGCGAAGCCAATGTGCACCATATTGACATCTTAGATTAATTTGTGGATTAATAATATAATAACTATAATAAGACTTCTGGTCCATGAACCTGGGGTGTGTTTGTTTTTTATTATATTTATTTGTTTGTTCTTTATGTTTTTATGATGATGTTTTGCAGTTTCCTGAGTATTAGCATTGTATCTCTGCTAAATTTATTTCTTAATATTTGTGCTCTTGTAGATTGATGTTTTTTAATCTTACTGTTGGAACTGAATGTTTTGGATTGATCTGTATCTCTCAATCTTGTTGAGCAACTGACTTCATTTACCAACCATAATAGTTGTGTGGTGAATTGGGTAAGATCTTCCAACAATGTGCAAGATGATGTCATCTGAGAAGATAGTTTCAATTCTTCCTCTTAGTCTGGATCCCTTTGATTCATTTATTTACCTAATTACCCTTGATAGAAACAATGTCAGTACAACTTTGAATAGAAGTGATAGGAGTGGACTGTGCTCTTTTGTTCCTTGTCTTTAGGGAAAGTATGCAGTCTTTTACCTTTAAATATATCAACTTTTCCTAGTGCTCATTATCTATTTGAGGAAGATTCATTCGATTGCTAGTTCGTTAAGAGTTTTTATTGTGACTATATATTGAATTTTGTCACATGCCTTTTCTTCATGCCTTTAACTGTGTAGATTTTGTCCTTTATTTGTTTTTAACATGGCATATTACCCTGATTGACTTCAGAATGTTGAACTAATCATAATTTTCTGGAATATACTTGCTTTTATTCTTTAATTCTCTCTCTCTCTCTCTCTCTCTCTCTCTCTCTCTCTCTGTTTCTCTCTCTCTCTCTCTCTCTCTCTCTATATATATATATATATATATATATATATATATATATATATATAAAGATAAAGATATATACATATCTCAAACACAATAATTAAAATTAAAATAGAGCTTTTCCTTTGTGGATTATTCCTTCTCTTCTCACTAATTCACCATCATGTCTCTAATGAATGCTTTTAGTCAATTATTTTACTTTCCAAATCAATACTTTCTATTTAGACTCTTTTGTTTTTTATATAGATATTCTTTATCTGATGACACATAATTTTCATTCTTTTCTTTATTATACATGTTTTGTTTAGCCTTTTAACACATTTAATTAGCTGATCTTAAGTCTTTATCTAGTAGTTCAACTTGTGAGTTTCCTTAGGATCAATTTCAACTGATTACTTCTTTTCCTTCCATGTATGGGTGTCTTATGTTTCCTTATATGTCTAGACTTTTAAAATAATGTAATATGTTACCTATGCAACTCAGATACCCTTTCATGCCATGTTTTTCTAACCACTTTTTATTGGCCTTCACCTGCTGCTTTTGCAAAGCATAAAGATCAACCCAAAGTAAAAACATAGAGCATTCTCAGATCTTTCCTCAACAAGTGCACAACCCTGAGACTGGGAATAACAGTAGACTGACCAAACAACTGACAAGGAGAAACGGGGGAATGATATCACAAATGAATATGAATGATATCCAAATGAATATGGTAGCTCTTTAGAGATCCCTTTGTGATATCATTCCCCAGTTTCTCCTTGTCAGTTGTTTGGTCAGTCTATTGTTATTCCCAGTTTATCCCTTGTTCAAGCAACTATGCTGCTAAACATTTGCTGCTGATTGTTTTCATCCAACACCCTGAAGGTCAGGTTGTTCATGCAGAGTGAGTTTTGAGTTATGTAAAGATAAGCTATAAAAGAAGGTTTTTTAATAAGCTGCAAACATGTCAAGTAATGTTTTCTGAGGACAGGTCTTTGAGATTATAGGAAACTACAAATTGCCATGATCGCTTCAGTGGCTATTTAGACTGCTCCTTTCACATTACTAAATTATGATATTGTTGTTTTCAAGACTTTTATGTAGCTTCAGAGAGGAGCGTGAAGGAATCAGGGCTGGGAAAAACACTGCAAGGTTCAAAGGATCGAAACCAGTGGCTCTCTGGAGAAATTTCGAGAATTCCTTATTCAGTCCCTTCTTAAATCAAGCCATTCTGCTTCATTTTAGGTGATCATAACAAAAATGATACCAATTTGAACAAAATAATATCTTTCATGGAGGGTCCTCACATATTAACCCTTTGCTTCTTTTTAAATTTTGATCCATGAAATATTTAAATATGAAAAAGCAATATATTGGATACCCTTATACTCATTACCCAGATTTAACAGATGTTAGTATTTTGCAATATTTGCTCCAGATTCCATTTTATTTTTAAGAAAAGAAATATATTTATTATTGTTCCTTCTTTCTCCCTAAAGATTTCTCTTTTGAAATTATCATATGTGAATCTTATTTATATTTTCATATGAATACAATATATATTATATATATGTATATACAGAGAGACATGTATATGTACATATATACACATAAAAACATTATTGTTTTGCATATTTTTTAAAATGCCTTATTATAAATGTGTTTAAAAATACATACATGTTTCTATTTGAAGCTAATTTTTTTTCACTTGGCATTATGATTTTGAGATCAATCTATGCTGCTGCATATACATCTACAGTTTAACACAATGGCATTTCATTAAATGATTAAGTGCAACCTATTGATTTATTCTTCTATCAATGAGAATTCAGCATAGAGGTTTACAAGTGTGAGCCCTGAAGTCATGGTTCCTGTACTTCAATTCCTATGGTGTTGTTTTTATTTTTTTTCCCCTTTTGCAAATTATTTGACTGCTGTTTCTTGATTTAGTACTATAGACTATATAATATTTTTCACATGTATTAATTTTGAGGATTATTATTATTATATTAAGTAAAACTTAGGCATCTTCTTGAAAAACAAGAACTTGGTAAGTCCTTGGCAAAAATTAGCTGTTATAACAAACAATGGTGTAGGGCACATCTTCTCTTCTGGATTATAGCTTATAACATCCAGCTCAAATTTATAATATCAAGATGCATTTTCAGTAGACAACCTCTGGCCTAGGAATACATATTAGCCATGGAGATATACAGCAAATGATCTAGTTCCAAATACCCATTTAATAAAACCTTCCACAAATCAAAAAGAAAACCACTAGAAATATTTTAAAAGATGTGAACAGAGAATTCACTGAAAAATAAACTCATGT
This sequence comes from Callospermophilus lateralis, assembly GCF_048772815.1. Classification (NCBI taxonomy): domain Eukaryota; kingdom Metazoa; phylum Chordata; class Mammalia; order Rodentia; family Sciuridae; genus Callospermophilus; species Callospermophilus lateralis. Next base: position 141,276,956 of record NC_135307.1, on the reverse strand, counting down.
AACCAACAAACTCAGAGAAGCTCATTGGTTAACTGATGGTTGGAAACTTTATAAATGGCCCAATGTAACTTGAGTACACATGCCCCAAATCCACAGCTAGCCTTTCCCCATACTCTGTCTTCTTCTTTCCAACTATTCATGCCATTGCTGAATCTCTCCTTCTCTGATATATAACATCATCATATTTTCCCTTGTTTTTGAATGTCCTTTTACTAAAATAAAAGCAAGCTGAAATTAGCTGGAGCAACATGCAACACATGGCATGTGATCTATCATTGTGTGCCTGAGTTTAAAAATATGTGTAGGTGTTTCTACATCTATGAATGTAACAGGTATCTGGGTACACATGTGTTTTTCAAAGCTACTGCTTAGTAAAATAGTTGATGTAAGCCATCTTCTTTCAGAAGAGCTACATGGCTAGCACAGCTATTCATTTTGATTCACATTTACTGAAATGAAATGGTTATGTGGCAACTTGAGGAGTACCCAGGGATTGGTATGATTGTGGGCCTCTAAAATATATAAGGCAAAAATATTTCCTCCCCAATCTTTTGACATTCCATGTTCTGAAAGATTTTTATTTTAACCCCAGTCTTAATTGCCCTTCAGTATCAAAATTAATTGTGTTTTCCGCTAAAAGGCCAGTGCAGTTTAAGGTTACTCCAGGGTCCTGGCAGCCAATGCATCTTCTGTAAATGGCTTGATTGCCGTCTGCGGAGAGGAGGGCTGGGAAAGATGTGCTTGACCGAGGCTATACATTACAGTCCAATTAGTGTGAAGATCACTACATGAGTCTTTAACTTTATCTAGTAACTGTCGGAACCTCTAATGGAGACCACAGACAGAGTGGAGAGGAATGTAGAATCCACTCTTTCTGCCAAGAATAAGGCGAATGGCCTTGGCAGTGTACCAAGGGGCCCCAGGGCTGCTGCTTCTTTCAGTTTTTCTGCCCCCTAGTCTCCTCCATTCCCCTCAGCATTCCAATTAAGTATAAAAACCAAATACAGAGCCTTCAAGGTACATGTAAGTATAGGCTGTACTAAGTGAAGCAGAGGTTCTTGGCAAAGGCTCTGAGTCAGGGACCTTGGTCAGAATTTCAGTCTATTTGCCATTGGTTATTAAAATATGCTATGCTGAAAATCCATTCATTAAATAACCGGAATGATAATTGCATCCACTTCATAGATCTATTAGAATTATCTACTTGGCATGTAATAAGCAATTTATATGTGTTTGCTTTTATTATATTATGATTGAATATTCAGGAAAAACGAAGTTCTAAATGTTCTAAAATCAGGGCATTCAAGTTTCCTCATCACAATTGTTCATTAAGTAGTCTGACTTTATCAGCCTCCCAATCATTTTTTTCCACTGTCCTCCTTCCTCCCTGGACATTGAACATTTTCAAGTCTCTTAAGTTAAGCTCAACTCCCTTTTGGTGATAAGGTTCTATATTAGGAATTCTCTGATGCCCAGCATGGAAGAACTGGTCTCATCAAATCCATTTCTTGTGAGTATCACTCCTCAGTAAAGCTTTCTCTCAGTGATTTCTCTTGTCTTCTTTTTCCTAGAGGTTTATCTTCCACCTGACCAGAGGCTGGAAGTAAGAGCCACTAACTTTACTACTGGGCTCTCCATGACCCTGTCTCCTGGATCTTCTCTAGGGTTTTTTCATCTCTCATGGGATACACCCATTTCTACAACGAAAAGTGGGAAAAATGTGTGCCACCACTTGCTGATGGGCTTAGTCAATTTTCTTGCTTAAAAATTTCCCTTTTGAGAACAGGACTTTCTCTTCTCTCACTCCTTGAAGATTAAAGGGCAGGGAAGATTTGAATCAGCCTTCAATGACAGAATTTCAGGATCTCTGACACTCCCAGTTCTATCACAATCATCATGTGTATATATTTATATTCCTGTGCAGAAGGGACTTCTCAAAGGGACAGCATACATCTGCTTAATTTCAAATTTTTAATATGCTTTTAAATAGTCAATTGACCAGTTATGTATGTTCAAATCAGTCATATATGTTCAAAATATATTCAGACCAGGTTTAGTATTATCATAATTACTTGCTTTAATTAATATGTAAATGGATGCAATATAAGTGTGAGTTCCTTTTATAAAAAGTGAATTGATAGCTTTGAAGAGATAAGAAAAAGAAAAAAATGTCTTGGCCAGTTTGAGATGCTATAAAAACCAAACATGTATTTCCTACTATCCTGGAAGCTGGAAAGTCTAAGATCAAGGTGCTGACTGTGTATCCTCTTTTTGGTTTGAAGAGGGAGAGCTTCTTGCTTTGTTTCTTCTCAGGTGAATAAAGAGAACCTTTAGCTTCTCATCTTATGAGTTCAAAAATTCCATAATGGAAGCTGCATACTTCTTACCTTGCTGGGCCTAGCAGCCTCCCAAACACCCTGTACCATAATACTGCACAACCGGGGGTTAAAGTTACAGCATTGGGATTTGGGGTAGAAGCATAATTATGCACTCTATATTATTATTAAAAAGTTGTCTCTTTGGCATTTAAATATGAGTAAAAAAACTATTTGAAAATAATTGTTAAAATTTAGACTGTTTAATTAATTTACTTAGCAAGTATTTTAAGTTATTGCACCATTTAAGAGACCTTAAGAACCGAATATCAATGATAATACTTTTATAGGTGTGGTTTGTGTTATTCATTCATTGGATAGTTTCATTGGTTTATGAGAACATAAAGTGTAGACTGTTTTACATATACATTCATGTTTTAATAATTACTTGTTTACATGACTTTGAAAAGACCAAATCTTAACTCCTGAGTCAGACAAGAGGTTTCTACTCTATTAGAGAGACTTGGGTGACACTCTGGAGTATGGACTTGGAGCCCCATCAGAATATCTCCTCCATCTTCTCTGCCCAGCCTTCCTCACTGAGCCAGGAAGCCGGGTCAGAGGAGGAAAGCTATGAGGTCAGGATCACAGAGTCTCAGAAACATGAATCTGAAGAAAGAAAACAAAGGAGAAATTGGGGTTGAAAAGTAGATTAAGAGAAATTAAAAAAATAATAATGTGTTCAAGAAGAATAAAGGCAGAAATTGCTGTGGGGCTAAGATACTAAGAATTATATATACATGCCTTCATAAATTCACAAATAATTATAAAGCTAAAATTTAATGGGATGCTGTTCCCATTAAACTGTTAAGTGCCTTCTCATAGCCTTTCATATAAAACATTTTAGCCTTGAGTGAAAGAGTTTCACCCTTTAATCCATAAATACCTGAAAGCTCACATGATGTCTACTAATTTTTTTTTTTTAATGAAGGAAAAAAAGTTTCTTAATTTGGTGAAGAAAATATAACACAATAAAGGGTTGGTATTATCTTCAGTCTTGTCTTCCAGTAAAGTCCTAGAAAGTATTTTCATGAGCCTCTTCTAAATCTTCAAAAGATCATTTGCTGCCTTCAAACACCAACTCTTACAGTAAATAAGGGCTACTTTCTATGTAATTCCACTAACTTTTAGTGCTTTAACTGCAAAATTATTTTATATTCTTAATACATTATGAAATTGGTGAAATAAATGTTCTTATGATGTTAAAATGAAAATAAAAAACTGCCTCATGTTGCCTTTGGTGAAAAATTACAAATATGAATAATTTAGAGTCCATATGGATTAGAGTGGATGTATATAAATTGCCTGGCATATAGAAGGTGCTCAATAATGGTAAATATCATGATAGCAAGGGTTTTGTAAGCTTTGTTTTACTCTCCTGGGAGACAAATGTGAATTTCTTATATTACTTATATAGAAAAATATTTCCCAAGTTCCAAGTGTCTGGTTTGTAAATGAGATTCTGGGACAACACATTTGACACAGTATGTTACCTACACTAATAGAGATATTAAATACTTGACCTGCAGAAAGTTGAACAAACCATGCTGAGATATTATTATTTGCACCATTCTTTGTCTACGTATTTCCAAGGATGACCCAAATTTGAATTTTGGTAAAAATGCTGCCAAATTTATGTTAAACAAAAAAATTATTCCAAATCATTTTACTTAAGAGGGCCCTAGAGGTTGTGAAGGGAAACAAAAAGGATTGAGAGAAAATCACAAAGTAAAATAAAAATTACAAATATTTTGCCTTTAGAAATAGAAATTTTGATTCACAGAAATGTCTAAATATGAAAACACAAAAATATTTATGACAGTATTTAAAAATAATTAATCTAAGTGCATAGGTCTGGGGAACGAGTCATACTAATGCCAATGTCCAATCAAACACTCAGAAGCTAATAAAAGCAATGATCTAAAATTGCTCTTTTCTGCTTGGTATAATTACAGTATGTTCATGCTATAGCAGAAACCTGTGTGTGTGTGTGTGTGTGTGTGTGTAGGAAAGCCACACACAAAATGTTCACGGCTTTTGCCTCTATGTATTTAAATATCTACCATTCTTTTCTGATTTTATAATTAATAAATTAAAAAAATGTAGTATATGATTATACCTTACTCCTCATTGGTACTAACTTTTCTTTTTCTTCGGTTACTCAGAAAAGTCTAAAGAAAAATCCAGCTCAGTAAAAAATGAGACAAGACATGGTCACATAATTGAGATCTTCAGGTCCCTGAATGAAGAGTTTCCTTCCACATCACTGCCAGAAAATTGAACTCTCCAGAGATGATAATGGATTTAATTAAAAAAAAACTGTTTTTCAAATTTCAACAAATAGCACCTAAAGGAAAAGATGGGTTTCAGATGATTTTCCCCAGAGCTGATTTTCAGGCTTTTCTATGAATTTCTTGCACTTATAGGGCCTGGCCCAGTTCTGAGTTGCCCTACTTCTTGGGAACATGCAGCTCCATCTCAGGAGCAGGCCCTATTTCCCCAGGAACTGTGATCCTGCACAAAGACTAAATGCCACAGTCCTGAGTAGCCCAGAAACAACGCTGGGAATGCAAAAGGCAATCTGACCTCTGGACAGGTGCTCTGCCTCACTGGGCTCTATCCCTTTTCACTGGGCTCCAGAAAAGTCTCTGGAACATCTCCTTGCCCTCTGACCCTGGGTAGGAATGTCACCTGCGCTCAGCTCAGTCTTGCTGGCCCCAACCAAATTCAGATGCATTTATACTTCCTGTGATAATTGGTGGGTACTAAAAGGGCACAGGGCTCCTATCTCTCAGACGCTGCTTTGTTACCTCTGACAACCACTGGAGACTAGGAAGAGACCTGCGTCATTTTCACTCAGCTCCAGCTCCACAACTAAGTACATTCATACCAGGGACATCAATCTCAGATGCCAAAGCCTGCACATTTGCATTGCAAATTTCCAACCATGGTGACATTTCACCACTGGGAGCAGGACCTGAGGCATCTTTCCTGGTGAGAGCTATAGGGGGAGAAATCTACTTTATAGTCAAATTGAGTATGGAAGGAATGCAAGGGGGGCAGAAATTGGACCACTCATATTTTGAAAGACACAAAGAATATTGATTTTTGAAATCTTGAAAGCATCATTTCTTTCAAAACAAGAGTTTTTCCTCTTCCCATTCTGAGAACAGCCCTATGCATCCTATTTCCAACCTATAGACGATGCCTAGGCCAATTCCTAATCTGTGCCTTCTGGAAGGTTTTCTTTCCCTGTGTGCCATTCACACTACTTGCTTCTTTGATTCTCTGTCATTTAGAGTCATTAACAAGGACTCTGGTCTTAAACAGAATGCTTGAGCATTGAATAAGTGATTCCAGAGAAAGAACATTTCAGTTGATAAGTTTTAGCTATTCTGTTGTTGTTGTTTTATGAGGATAATTATTCTTCTAGGAAGCAATGTTGTGGGGAAGAACCTACTTTTGACATTAGAAAGATCTGGATACTAATGCTATCTGTACTACTGTCTAATTCTATGATTTCAGATAAGTTATTTAATTGGACTATGCATATATAAAATGGGGATAATTATAACCCTTACATTCTGATGTTGTTGGAACTAAATTGGATGGTAATATTGATGGTAAGGGACTGGGACCCATGATTTGCAAATAGTAAGGATTGATTAAAATCTGAATTTTGTTACTTAATTATGAATGGACCTCTAAATACTAGGATTGGAACTACCATATGATCTAGCTATCCTACTTTTTGGTATTTATCCAAAAGAAATAAAATCAGCATACTATGGTGATGCATAAACATTAATGTTTATAGCAGAGCAATTCACAATAGCCAAGTCAAGCAACCAGCTCATATGCCCATCCACAGATGAATGGAAAAATAAAATGTAGTATATATAAACAATGGAGTTTTACTCAGCCATAAAGGAGAATGAAATTATATTGTTTGCTGGTAAATGGATGGAACTGAAGAACATCATGTTAAATGAAATATGGCAGACATGGAAAATCAAGGTTCAAAAGGTTTTTTTTTTTCTCATATGTGGAAACTAGGGTAAAAATAAGGGGAAAAAATGGGGGATCCCATACAATAGAAGAGAGATTAGTGGGATACAGAAAGGGCATAGAGGGGGGAGGGAGGAGAGACAGGAAAAGGGAGAAACTAAGGAATGAAATTCATCAAGTTATACTATGTACAGATATGAATATATCACATTGAATTATATATATATATATATAATATATATTATATATATGTAACCAACTAAAAAAAATAAAATAAAATAAAAGGCAGACTAGTAGAATAGAGGGAAAGGAACAGGGAGATGGCAGTGGAGAGAGAAAGATGTACTAGAGACTGAAATGGAGCTGTATTTTTTGCATATACATTTACATCAAAATGAACCTCACATTTTGTATAACTATAGACTAATAAGAACATTTTGGAAAGAAAATGTGTTTCTTATACACTAGGGAATACTATATAACTTTAAACGAAGAGCATTCTATTATTTGCAGCAATATGGATGGAGTTGGAGAGTATTCTACTAAATGAAGTAAGCCAGGCACAGAAAAAAAAAGATACAATTTTTCTTCTCTGCTCATCTATGAACTTTTCCAGCTTCATCTCCTAAGTTCCATCAATAATTTCTGTGCATCCATGCAATATTCCAACAATGCTCAGGAGGAACAGCTATTCTCTGCTTCTTTAGTCTTTTCCTGATAGTGTCCATCTTCCTTACCTCCTGATTCCCTTAGTCACAGATATGCTCTGACACTTCTAGATTAGTGCCCACTCTAATTCTTCTCTACCCTAATTTTCTAGTCTTTGTCAAAATCTACCTGCTCTTCAAGATCTTAATCTACTGCCACATTTTCATGAAACCAGCAAAAGTGAATCACTCTATCTCAGAGTTCCACAGTACTTATCACAATTTATATGATAATAATGTGTCTATGGTGGCCATGTCTATTTCCTTCCATAAGTGAATGAAGTAATTCTCCTTATTTAATTGTATGTATCATTTAATAGGAACTTACTCAAAGTGCTGTAATCTCTTCTATGTGCGGCTTGATCATGAACTCTAGGTTGGTTTGTTGTTGTTGTTGTTGTTTATTTGTTTCAATATCATTATAAACATCTCCTTGATTTGTGTTACACACAAATTCTGTAAAAGCAAATCAAGAACTTTGAAATAATTATAAGAAAAAGAAAACAATGAAGCCATGTTTATTTTCAGGGAATGCACATGTATTAGACAATGAGTACTTCGCCATTGATGGTGGTAACCTGGAAGTTCAATGGGTAAATAAGCATGTATTAGATGCATGCTGCATGCAAAGTTCTGTGCTCAATTCAGGGATTACAAAGCACTAAGCTTGGGCTGGGGATGTGGCTCAAGCGGTAACGCGCTCACCTGGCATGTGCAGGGCGCTGGGTTTGATCCTCAGCACCACATAAAATAAAATAAAGATGTGTCCACCGAAAACTGAAAAATAAATGTTAAAAAATTCTCTCTATCTCTCTCTCTCTCTTAAAAAAAAGCACTAAGCTCATTCTGCACACCTCAAAGAATGCACTTCATTTAAAGCACATGCATAAATCACAAAGTTACACTGGTTCATGAGGAATATGTTGGGAACAGGGAAAAGTGGTTGTTCAGCAAAAGCCAGGCCCAGGAGTGTCCTGTATACCACATGAAAGAGTTGGGTATTTTTTTTTCATATGTGAAATTCTGTAATATAATGTGACAGAAAGTGCTGAAATATTCAGATTTCACAAGAAAATGAATTACAGGTTCACAAACCGGGTGCCATTATTATTACCCCCAAACAACAGAATTCCTTTGAAGAGATTCAGCCTGTTAAAACACCCTGGTTCATAGGTTTAATTCTACTTAGGCCAATTGCATTTGTTCATATTATTGTTACCACCAAACTTTTCACAAATTAATAACACAATTAAATATGGATGCTTTGGGCACCTATATGGTCACTTGACACTGAAAAATTAGGCAGAAAATACCCCACAGGCAGGTCTGTCTCACATTCTCTCCAGACATTGCAAGAGAATCTAAATCACTTTTATTTCTCAGGGAAATTCAGTATGTCTCCCTCTGTCCAAAGTTACTTCTTTATCTTCAAGGAACTATAAACAAACACAGTTTTGGCAATCACAACTGGGAAAGATAATGCTGATGTGGTTATCAAAAATTCTACTTTAACTCAGCCTCTTTTTTTCCCAGGATTTTCCAGCTGTTTCATGTTTCCTTACATTCTTCAATCGCACTACATTTTGTTCAGCTTTAAATGGGCAAAGCAGAAACTCTGCTTTCTTTGGAATATGACTTTCTTTCTCTGAACTAGAAGCTCTGTTTTAAGCATTAAAGACTTTGGGTTCCCAATTTACCAGTTGCTCTCCATTTAAAGCAGCAATAATATCCCAAGGGCAATTGAGTAAATGAGGTTACACTCCCTACAATTAATGAAACACATTAATATCATTACAGTTTTCTCCACTTATTTTTCCAAATTTTTAAATAAGGTTTCCAGGCATATCTTCTTTATGTTGCAAACTCAGAAGAATGGTATTGAATAAAAAGAGATATAAATGAGTAATATTTTACACTAAGCTGGTGGGGGGGGACCATTTTATGGCATTTTTAATCCTGAATGCCCTTTCTTGATTAATTGTGTTGACCCAAGACTAAATTGGCTTGGTGGAATTTTCTTAAAGACATAACATGTTAATTTGCTTTTATATTAAACATTTAATTTAATTTAATGTATGTATGGGACTTATCCTGGAAAATATTTTCCTTATTTCTCAATAACACCAGACTCCAATTTAGGTCGCATGGGAAGAAGCAACAACAAAAAGACTAGCACAATAACTGACAACTTTCTATCACTACTACAAATTCTTGTGATTTAAATTACATATACACATAGAGGACAGGGAAATGCATCAAAATGTTAGTCCTATGTTGTCATCAATGGGTAAACAGATTATTGATAGCTATTCATCCCCTTGATTATTACTTTTTATGTATGCTTAATTTTTCTTTGTAAAACTTATCTTGCTGTTAACATGGATTAAAAATGAACATATTTTGAAACTAAACACACACACACACACACACACACACACACACATAAACACACACCCTTGATCCAAAACCTAATTCAGGAAATTTCAGCCATGTGGGGGCTTAAAACTCATACTTTGCTTATCTTGGTATTAGATACATTCATCAGCTATTGGTTGTAAACCTACTATGTGCTAATCACTGTGCTTGAAGAATAGACATAATTTGAAATCTCTGGCTAAAATGGGAGCATGCGCCGCGCACACACACACACACACACACACACACAGAAAATACAATTTGATTTCACCCTCAGCAGATTTACCTTTCTAATTATGTTTTTCTTAAGCCAATATTAAAATTAGCACTCCCTAAGCACAAATTTACTAATGGTGGGGGAAGTGGCTCTGGAGTCGAAGTAAGCTCAGGGCATGAGCAGTTCAAGCTCTTTTCCACAAGGAAGGACCACAGCAAACCCTTCTTTCAGAAAGCCTTGCCATGATTTACTACCCAGCTAATTCCTCACGTGTTGTGCTGTAAGCAGCAGACCCTTGGCTGTCAGAGATGACGTCTTTCAGATGGGAAGGTCAAGATGATCGTTAGAGCACCCATGGCAAGTTCCACCAGTGCAGGATGGTTGTTAATTCTAATGATCCTGGCTGCATTCCAAGCTAGGAAACCATGTGCTACCTCTCTTGAACGTTCCCTTGGAATTTCAGCTGAAGAAGTGGCCTTTCTGTTTCCATTCCCGTCTATTTGTAGTGCTTCAGACAGCTGCTAGACAGATGCCATGTCACACTCCAGACATGACCGATTTCAATAATGGGCATAATAATGTCACTGGAACCATTATTTTGGATTTAGGGTTCAAACAGGCTAGTTTCAATGGGAATTATAACTATAAAATTATTACTATTTCTGACTGTAATGGTTGTACTATGATGAAAGTTGAGCTCTTTTGGAAATGGCTTTACCACTAGTTATCTTCAATTTGATTTAATTTGGCATAAGCAAATATGACTGGATAATATTTTACTTTTGTTTGGTACTTTAAAGCTTTAAACTACTATCAAGTAGGTCCTGCCCTCATCTGATAGTTTAGCAAGTCAAGGCTCAGGGTTTAAGCAATAGCTTATCCAAGGTCATATGGTAAGTGACAGAGCCTAATTTCCCTCCCATTACACTATTGTCTACACTCATTAATTTCATTGAATGGTGAATTCCAGAAGGGCTTGGAAACAGACTGTCCCATTTATCCAGCAACCAGTACTTGCCTAAGATCTAAGAGGCACTCAATATAAAATTCGAATTGATGAATAAAAAAAAGTTGAGTTTTAAATTCATGTATTTTGCTAACCTAGATTTTTTTTCACCCGGGGCTAATTCTACAGACCCATTTTCTGGAAACTCCCACCCACTACAATTCTACAATTACTTTGTAATTTTTAAAATGATTCTATAAACAAAGCAACATAAGTATATTCTGCATGGTATGGAAATTAAGTTTTGCTACTCAATTTCAGTGCTGTAATTTGCATTTTTTTCTGATGCATTAAACTAAAATGGAAGTCAAACAGCACCTGAGTTCATTACTTAAACAAACACGTGTTAGAGATAAACTCCATATTCACCTTAGAGACAGATGCATTGAGTGGATCCTGTTTTTATGTACAACAGCATGCACCATTTCATTAGCAGTAGGTATAATGCTAAAAAGACAATGAAGAATTCTTCCTTTTCCAGTTTCAGCAACAATTGAATTAGATGCCCATTTAATGCAGTTATCAATAATGCAGTAACACCAACATTACATCCCACTGAACAAGAAAGCCTTACAAATATATCAAAAGAGTCATTAAAACTGATGTTTTGAGATTGCTTAGGTGCAGAGTTTGGATAAAATATGGGGCTCAATAATTCCAGAGTAGCAAATAGAGCTTTAGAGCAACCATTTTATATATAGCACATATATTGTTATACAACATTCAAAATCTATAATAATAACATTGATGTTGAAATGCTGTACCTAATTTTATGTTTGTATACAAGAGTGTGTTATATAATATATAAACACATGTAAGTCTCACTTTTTAATGGATCATCTCTATATAATTCTAAAATTTCCTGAAAGAATATATCCTTATTTTTGTTTCCAAAATAGAACTGTGCTTATAGTTTTATATGTAACAAATTAGTCTTAATTGAACGGAATAATAAACTTGCAGAAGAATATAAAAAGAAAACCATGGTGGTAAATTTAAAAATGGTTAGAAGTAGCAACATTCCATTTTTTCCTGTTGAGATCCAAAGTATTTTGTTTAAACAGCAATATTTAAATAAAAACCTGAGAAGCAATTACTGTTTTATTTGATAATACATAGTATTATCAAATATCAGATACCATATATCACTCCTGGATGGATATTTTCAGAAATTGTATGAACTTTAAAAATTTATAATATCCTTGGAAACATTGCACACTAAAATCTAGCAATAACACAAATGTTTTGAAGAGCATTAAACAATTTGAGGAGGAAAATGATAGAAAGTAAATGATTGAAGTAGAAAAATAAAAAGGTAAAAGATGAAAAAGTCCTAGCACTGAGAGAACAACTGTCTTTCAAAGAACATTACTTCAGACATCTCCATGTACATTTACATGTTTATAATGTGTCTATTTTATTTTGAAGCCATTCATAAGTAGGGACCATGTACATGCAATGGAAGCTCAAAAAAGTGAATCAATTTTAAAAAGCTTCATAACATCAGTATCAGTATCAAAGAAACATAGGTACAACACATAGGTTATGCAATTGATTAGAATAATTAAATGTAACAGTAAAGAAGCAATTATAGGCTACAGGGATTACAAATATTTTAAAACAAAGGAACTGTAACATAAATGTCCCATATTGGATATAGCTTAGTTAGTTCCAGCAATGATTATTTTCCACATTAAAAGTGCTTGAATTTATAATCAAGTAAGTAGAATAAAGGTGTTTTGTGTTATCATTTTTATAAGCTACAGTGAACTACATTATTTGATAGTATCTTAAAATTAATTAAGAAGTCTGTTAGGGATATTCTGAATAGAGCTGGCCAATTTCTACCTTCAGGTTGATACCACTGAAGATAGAAGCATAATTATTATTGGTTCAGAATTTTAAGATTATCTGATGTCAGTCCTCAGCATATGCTCAAGAGTAGTAAAACCTCATTAATTTAGCATTGTTTATTTGCATTTCATGACCATTTAAATAAGGTATATTATTCTTTGTGACCTAGAAATAAAAAAGTTTCCATTGAAGAAAAAGTAATCCCAACAGAACAAATAATTTGAAAAAAAAATTAGCATTATTCTTATGTACACAGTGTATGGCGATGGAATGAAGAGATATTATCTGTTCTTAAAGTATATTCATAATTTCTGTTTGAAATGCTTACTATACACTGTCTATATATCTTTCTACCTTATCTAAACTCACTAATTTATAATGCGACTCCTTCCATATTTTTTCATGGGATTTGATTACTTAGGGAAAAATGTATAGATATTATTAGAAAAGCCTCTATTTATATAAATATTATCTCATGTTAAATAAAATATGGAAGATCTTTACAATATCTTTAAATCATGACTTACAAGTAAGTAATTATCTTGAAATTTTATGCTAACAAAATGTTCATATGACTCAATCAAAACTACTTTTTGCCCTTCAGGGAATATTTGGAAATGTCTAGAGATTTTTTTTTTTTTAATCACAACTGTAGGTGTTACTAAAATCTAGTGTTTAGAGGAAAGGAATGCTGCAAAACACATTTATCCTCTCACAGCAAATAATTATCTATCAATAGTGCCAAGATAACACATTGATTTTAATAATGAATAAATCAGTTATCAGCTATTGATAGAATTGAATAAATTTACTGCACAGTATATCAAGCATGAAATTGAGTTAAAAAAAATACTCCTTAGGTGTTCATCTGAACTATTCAAGTATTTCTAGTTACTTCTCTTGCTGGGACACTGTGGAGTTTTAGTTCTTGTCCATTGTGTTGGTTGGATGGTGCCATCTGTCTATTTCTGATAAAAGAATTGTGAGAAATCATGTTTGCTCCAGAATTTAATTATCAGTATAAGACCTTCCAAAGTTCTGTCTTTCACTCAGTCTAACTGTCTTAGTATAATGAAATACCTGAGGCTATTAACATGTCATCCCCCATGGAGTCCTCACTAGAGCTAATGTAGCTGTTATGCCCTTGAACCTCTAGAACTCTGAGTTAAATGCAACTCTTTTAGTTATAAAGGTACCCAGCCTCAAGTATTCTATTCAGGAGAGAGAGTTCATATTGCCAGACAGGAAGCCAAAGAGTGATTCAGAGATCAGGCTTATTTTTAAATACCTTAATCTTCCCAGAATTAATTCATGGTCCCAAGAGGACAACTGTCATTTTTTCTGAAAGCACAGTCCCAATGACCTAATCGCCTTCCATTAAGGGTTCTATTTCCTCTAAATACTGTCACTCAGAGGACCAAGCCTCCTACACACAAACTTCAGGGAACACACCAAACCAAATCCAAACTCTAGCAGATGGCAAGGGAAATAGTCAAGGTAGTGACTGCTTCTGCAGCCTGTGTTCCTAAATGATTACTGTCAAGAAGTCCCATAACTTCACCATCCTGACTTGGAAAGAAGAGGCATAATACGTGAGTACCAAAAACTTGTATTTTTGAACTATGAGTATTTCTGAGTAATTTGTTATTGCATCATTAGCTAACATATTCTGACTAAAGATATATTTTGCATAAGACCTGAGTAGAGAACAACAGTTAAACTATGAATAGAGACTCGAAGTATCACATATGCCTTCAAACCTTATTTAAGTGCATTTGTTTTCCGGTTGCAAAATAAAAAGCAAAACATAAAGTAGCAATGCCACTGATTCAAAAACAGAAACTTCTTTAAAAATATATGTATGCAAAGTGTTGCAAAGAAGATTTTTGAACTAATTTTGCTTTTTATATGATGCTCATACATTGAGAAATGCCAACTTTGGGGCTACATATTCCTACGTGCACAGTTATGGGCAGTGTTTCAGTAGTCGTTTAAGCATGGTGAAAATCTAGATATGTAGAGGTTTAATGAGGTTGTGCATATGCAGAAGGAGAAAGAATCATAATATTTTCTGCATGCCCATTTTGCTTCAGGAAATATTAGAGTTTTTGCATGATTTCAGTTATTCGGGTAATGAACTATGATCTTCATTTTACAGGTGAAAACACCTAACCTTAGAGAATTCACAAGTCAGAGATTTGTTAATCCTTCAAAGTATCAAGGGAGATGCATTCTGTTCTCAAGAGAACTATTAAAGCCTATGCTATGCCACATTTCATTTAACCCAAATATGTGGGATAAATGTTGTTGCTGCCATTTAACAACTGAGAAGACCGAAATTCTGAAAAAATTCAAATTTTGTACCAAATCCTATTTCTGGTAAGTAGCACAGACACTTACAGGACAAGAGCTCTAGCTCCACTCTCTTCCTAGGAGCTCTCTCTATTTCCAAAATCTCCATTGTTTTCTTTTTAAAAAGGAGAAAGATTTATATATTTATTCTAATTAAGTATATATGAAAGCAGAATGCATTTTGACTCGTTGTACACAACTGTAGCACAATGTTTTCATTTCTCTAGTTGTACATGATATAGCGTAACACAATATGTGCAGTCATACATGTACCTAGGGTAATGATGTCCATCTCATTCCACCATCTTTCCTGCTCCCATGCTTCCTTATGTCCCCCCTCTTCCCTTTACCCAATCACAATTCCTCCATTTTTCCCACCCCCACCCTCATTATGGATCAGCATCCACTTATCAAAGAGAACATTTGGACTTCCGCTTTTTGGAATTGGTTTACTTTGCTTGGCATGATATTCCTAAATTTCATTCATTTACCTGCAAATGCCATGATTTTGTTCTCTTTTAACGTTGATTAATATTCCTTTGTGTGTATATACCACAATTTCTTTATCCATCCATCTATTGAAGAGCATCTAGGTTGGTTCCACAGTTTAACTATTGTGAATTAAGCTGCTATAAACAATGATGTGTCTGTGTTACTATAATGAGTATAGACCAAAGAGTAAGGGATAGCTGGGTCAAATAGTGGTTTCATTCCAAGTTTTCTAATAAATCTCCACATTGCTTTCCAGGTTGGTTGCACCAGTTTGCATTCCTACCAGCAATATAAAAGTGTGCATTTTCTCTCACATACTCCCAACAATTATTGATGTCTATATTCTTGATAACTGCCATTCTAACTAGTGTGAGATGAAATCTTAGAGTAGTTTTGATTTGCATTTCTCTAATTACCAGAGATGTTTAACATTTTTTCATATAATTGTTGATTGATTGTATATCATATTCTGAGAAGTGTCTCTTCAGTTCTTTAGCCCATTTATTGATTGGGTTGTTTGTTTTTTTGGTGTTAAGCTTTTTGAGTTCTTTATATATCCTGGAGATAAGTGCTCTATCTGATGTGCGTGTGGCAAAAATTTGCTCCCCAAATCTGGGCTCTGTCTTCACCCCATTGATTGTTTCTATTGCTAAGAAGCTTTTTAGTTTGAATCTATCCCGTTTATTGATTCTTGATTTTATTTCTTGCACTTTAGGAGTCTTGTTACGGAAGTTGGTGCCTAATCCAACATGACAAAGATTTGAGTCTATTTTTTCCTCTATTAGGTGCAAGGTCTCTGGTCTAATTCATAGGTCCTTGATCTACTTTGAGTTAAGTTTGTGCATGGTGAGAGATAGGGGTTTAATTTCATTTTTCTGCATATGAATTGCTAGTTTTCCCAGGACTATTTGTTTAAGAAGCTGTCTTTTCTCCAATGTATGTGTTTGGCGTCTTTGTCTAATAGGAGATAACAGTATTTACATGGGTTTGTGTCTATGTTTTCTATTCTGTACCATTAGTCTACATGTCTATTTTGGTGTAAATACCATGATGTTTTTGTTACTATAGTTTTGTAGCAGAGTTTTAGGTCTGGTATTGTGATGCCTCCTGCTTCTCTCTTCTTGCTAAGGATTTCTTTAGCTATTCTGGGTCTCTTATTTTTCCAAATGAATTTCATGATTGCCTTTTCTATTTCTGTAAAGAATGATGTTGGAATTTTAATTAGACTTGCATTGAATCTGTATAGAGGTTTGGGTAGTATGCCCATTTTGACAATATTAATTTTGCCTATCTAATAGCATGGGAGATCTTTTCAACTTCTAAGGTCTTCTTCAATTTCTTTTTTTAGTGTTCTGTAGTTTTCATTGTAGAGGTTGTTCACTTCTTTTTTAAAGTAGATTCCCAAGTATTTTATTTTTTTGAGGCTATTGTGCATGGGGTAGTTTTCCTAATTTCTCTTTTAGAGGATTCATCACTGATGTATAGAATTGCATTTGATTTATGAGTATTGGTTTTATATCCTCCTACTTTGCTGAATTCATTCATTAATTCTAGAAGTTTTCTGGTGGAGTTTTTTGGATCCTATAAGTATAGAATCATGTTGTCAGCAAATAATGATAGTTTTAGTTTTTCTTTTCCTATTTGTTTACCTTTAATTTCTTTAATTTCCCTTTAATTTCTAGCTCTGGCTAGAGTTTCAAGGACTATGATGAATAAGAAGAGGGCATCCTTGTCTTGTTCCTCGATTGCTTTCTTATACTCTTGCTACCCAAAGCATATTATTTGGATGGCTGGCATTAAATTTATCTAAGAGCTTATTAGAAATACAGAATCTCAAGCCCATACCCAGTCTGAACTCTCTCCAGGGCAGGAGGTGAACTCTGGCTCAGGCCTTGAGGATCTTAGCCATACCTCAGTCATTCCTAGAGCTACCCTCATAAATGTGAATCAAGGCTCTTTCTGATCTAGTCCAGTGGCTTAATGTGTTCCTAGTGTTCCAAAAGCATTTACAATAACTGCCAGAAAGCAGGAAAGCATTATAATAATTAAATACTCATAACTTTGAGTACAAGTCTCCATTCAACACCCATTTACTAAATCATTTCTGTGTCTACACAACAGGCAAGGCAGGAGAGATACAAAACTGATCAAGACATAGCCTCTGTCCTCAAGAAGATCACAAATCATTTTAGAGGTGTTGCCTGATACAGAAAATAAGTAAATAGGCTCTTATTTGCCTTTAACTTACAGAAATGAAAGGAACTAAATGATGTACATTGTTAATAATGTCATGCTCAGTAGGAATGTCTATGATAATTATCATCTACTATGGAACTTATGCAGATAAATTGTGGGACCATGCTTATGTGGATCCATTGAACAGAATGTCTGGTTTTGGTAGACTCTTTTTCTTTGGGAGCACAATTGACATAGGCATATGTACTCAACTTACATACAGTACAGCACCTTGGATCTGGGGGATGCTTTATCCTGACCTCCCATGGAAAAAAGTAGCAGTGAGAATTCAGGAGTACCTACCTGTGTTGGATCTGCTACAAAGATTTATTTATAATATCTATCCTATTGCATCATCATGTAAGTACATGAAACAAGTACTGAGATGTCTTGGGGAAATTTTTTAATCTAAAAATTATTTCACTTGATGTGGATGTGTGAAATTTTAGTGTATGGGGTTTTGTCATTTCAAATATCACCACAGTCCCCATGTAAAGCCACAATGTGTCTTTTCTGGACTGGGGTAAACCCAGGGAATATCTAAACACCTCACAGGGTGGATTTTTATCAGTAAAAACTTCTACAAGAAAAACATATCTTGAAAATGATAAAAAATAAACAAATAGAAGCCTTGCAGCAGTTGTAAAAGTGGCAATGATTGTGTTTTCAATTCTCTGCACTAAAGGTATTTTCAAATAACATTTGTGGAAAATTCTTGACTCTTAAAAGTATGACACAAACTGACAAAATTCTCATTTGGGGCATAAACAATTCCCAAACAGACTCTTCCTATAAAACCAAATACTTTTAAAGCTTTTGAAAATAGTTCTTTATTCTCCTTTAACATCCAATGATGGCTTGGGGTATAGAAAAGTAGAGGTTATTTGGCAGAAATCCAAAAGTTGGAATATTTTTCAGTTGACTTCATATTTATTTCTGTTCAAAGTTTGAACATGTTTTTTTTTAAAAAAAAAAAACTGCACTGACCTTTATGAGAAGGCCAATATTTGAAAAAATTTTAAGACAGGAATAAAGGCTAATGATTCTAAAATGTTGTCTACAACATATGACTCAATTCCCTGAATAGCAGGTGAACAAAATGTTATTAATGGCTTTTTATTGCTGTAGATGTATGAAATAGAGAAGATACAATAACAAGAAGGACAAGAGGGGGTGATGTAAGGTGAGAGTGTCTGAGAAGAAAACACATTTGATACATCAGAGAGCACCCAACATGCTACACTTGAAACTACAAGCACATCCTGGATCTGTCACCTGTCCTGCCAGCACTCAGCAATAGGCAGACAAAATCATCAGCTAAAGATTCTTATCCATAGGCCAACAGAAGTCACTCAAGACTGTAATCCCAGTTACTCAGGAAGTTGAGGCAGGAGGATTCCACGTTTCAAGCCAGCCTGTGCACCTTAGCAAGACCTATCCAAAATTAGAATTTAAAAAAAGAGGAGGGGATGTGGTTTAGTGGTAGAACACTTGCCTAACTTATGAGCATATGTAAGGATCTGGGTTCAATCCCCAGTACTACACACACACACACACACACACACACACACACACAAAGTAGGTCAGATCAAAGTGCCAGTATTCTTATGGGTGCAATAGGTATGGGTAGGTGCAAAACACAACAAAGATGCAAAGCTCTAAACATTAATGATGACCATTTTCACTTTCTACAGCAATACCCCCAGTGGTTACTACGTGTAGAATTTATAGAAATAGACTTTCATACTGCATTAACACATCACTTCAGAGGTGACTGATTCTTCAATGGATTAAACAGTATACAAAGTTGGGAACTAGAGGAAAAGGGAATTTGCAATGTTACTAATATATACATGAGACCATGTAATGACTGGTAAAAGAGAGAATCACAAAATGAACATGTACCACCTACTGAATGAAATTGGTTCAAATAATTTAAGAAAGAAGGTTTTATGCCATTTGACCATAAAGACTTTGGATTATCATGGTCTATTTCACCACATTAGATCATCAATATTGGCTTACATTTTTTAAATTGTCTACAGAGGAAATATTGTACTTAACTTGTTGATAACTGGCTAATGTTTCCTTGGCAAAATAAGTAGTATCGACTTTATTTTGTTTGACACAACATGCATTTAGTTCAAGAGTGACAATTATGGATGCTGGATTCTACATATTTTCTTTTCCATTTAAATTAATTTCTAGCTCAGAAGTAACATTCTTGTTTTGTAGGCCACCAGGCATGAAAGCACTTCATGTTTTCCTGAAAATACCAAGAGTATTTTATCAAAATTAAATAATATATCCTAATTGAAAGGATCCAAAAGAAATGATACCATATTTGTAGGTATGATTTTACCATTCCCCTAGCTTTATTTTATAACCCAAAAAGAACTTTTTTTATTTTGAATTAAACAAAGATAACATAAAATATAATGTATTTTAGCAGAAAGACCTTTCTTGCTTCTGTAGAACTTTTTTTTAGAATTATGCAAAAAAGTCTATTTTGTAATTAATATTTATACATAATATACATATGGATGGAATATAATGAATTTGGTAAGGAAGCTAGACATGGTTATATTAACAGTCACCATGTAGGGCACAGATCTGGTGATCTGGTAAATAGATGATTCATAAGGCCAAAGCAATTATGCTAACACCCTTTAGTGTTCCAAAGAGAAAACCAAGAGAAGATGACAATAGCTTTTAAAAAATACAGGGGAAAATAAAAAGGACCTTATTTCTAAAGATACAAATAAGTTCTAGGGGTTAGACCAGACATCAGTATGCACAAGTCACCTAAGCTTCAGCAGTTTAGGAATTTCTTTAAACTGTCAGGTCATTGTTTATCTTGATAGGTGTTCCAAACAAACTTGTTAATATGATAAAGGTTCATGGACTTCTATTTGCTACAGAAGGAAGGAAAAGAAATAAAATTGGAGCACTGGAAGTTTATCTTTAAGATTCACTTCCCAGTGTAGAGTGTAGAAAACACACACACACACACACACACACACACACACACACATATATATATTTCAACACATTGTGTGACAAAATGGTAGCTGTCATAATGTGCCAGTTAACATGTCCAATACGAGCTGATCGTTGAGTGTCCCCTGGGAATAGAAGACAGAAACATGACAAAGAACAAAGAACTTGGATCAATAATGCTTGGGGAAATAAGACAGAGAAGGTTATTTACTTGCATTGATCCGCTGCCGCCGTCGCGTAAACTTGGCCTGTTTTTCTTTTGTTAACCTTTAAGCCTGAGTATACTCAAAGGCAACCAGGGAGCCAACTAACAGGTGTAGATTAAGGATCGAAGGAGGTCACCATACCTCTGTCACCACCAGGCACCCATGTAACAACATCCCTGAAGAAATTTAAACATCAATAGCCATAATAAGGGCAAATTTATCAAGCCCAGCCAGCTTGAGCTGGGAGCCTGCCTGCGTCCAGCCGGTTTGCCCTTGCTAAAGCTCAATTGATTTGGACATTCTTTTACTAGAGTTGATTATCAATTGTGACATAGCAAATTTGTTACCTTCCAAGTGCTGAGCGTATTGTGGCCATTGGAGTCCCTGAAGTGAAAACACCTGGACTTCAGTTACCCTCACTGGTGCACAGAGAGGAGGAAGGCCACAGCCATGCTCTCCAGAGCACAGGCCACCAGCTGCCCTATGGATGCAGGCCAGGTTTCTTCTGGACAGAGAAGCAAGAAGGAAGGCTTTCTCAATGAAGTTGAAAGGACTTATTGAACAGAGAGTGAAGTATCCCATTAAACTCCTCATCTGGAACCAGAGCACATACTGTAGCCTGCATATCAGTCCCTCCCCTTGGAATAAGCTAACCAAACATCTTCATGGACCCAATCCAGACCCATCTCTCAAGGCACATTTTCCTTCCTCTGAAATCGATAATTCAAGGTCTTTGTTTTGTTTTGCTTCTCTCTCACTACTCTAGATTTTACTATAATATTATATTACATGTATTATAATGTTATAAATATTATACTGATCTACATTACAATATATTATTTTTATAATTTGTCCTTTCTTCTTTACTAGATAACAAATTTATTGAGGCAGAAGTATGGTTTACATATCTGTGTGTTTGCTATATCATCTATCACAATACTGCAAATATAAAATCTATATAATAAAACTAGTTGGTGTATGAGCACATGAATGAATGAAAATGCAATGATTCAGATGTAGATAATTCATATTTGGTAGTTAAACAATTATTATTAGGATCTACCAGAAACAAAACTTGCACATACATGGTCCATATTTTTGAGCTAGATTTTCTCTTCTGGGGCAATTTTTCCTTGCCTAGTACCTCCTCTTTTTATCTCCTTAGCCACACCTCCAAATCTCTTAAACATAATTAGCTATCAATCACTTACATGTCAGTGTAACTCAGCAGTGTACCTCATAAGGGAATGATATTTACATCTGCTAACATTTTGTTAATTTTTGCATCTTTGTGAAAGATACTAATCTGTGCTTCTCTTTTATTATATTGCTTGGTTTTGGTATCAAGAAAATGCCTACACTGTTTGGCTGTCTGTTATTGTAAAGAAAGATTTCAATAATAAATGATTGTTCTTGTAGTAAGTCTTCTGTAGAGAAATTTCACATAGAATACCCGCTGGCATGCACAATAGTTGTTGTATGAGCAGGCAGGATGACTACCTCTGCTCCACTATTAAGAAAACTGTGGCTAATAACTAGTTCAAATGGACTCTGTTTGGAATTGAATAGCTTAAACAGGAATCTTGTCATCTGTCTCCCAAGCCTGTATTCTTTGTTTTGAAGTTCATCTCCACATAGTGTTATTTTAGGCAAAATAAATAGAAGAGGAAAAGTGGGGTGCATTCTGCAAAATAGTATAGATGGAAAAAGTAGGGAAAAAGACATTGGAAAAAGTATTATAAAAACAAAATTGCTGATCATTCCACAACAACACATCCCACCTACTTTCCCTGAGGGTCCATAAGGCAGAAGGAACCCCAGGTAGGAAACTGTTGAGATCCCATCCTCCAGGACTCACAAAGGAGAAGTGGTTTAACAATCTGTAACCACAATGCATCATCAACTGTTTCTTAGCATGGGCTAAAGTGGAGCCCATGAAGTGACAATGATCTGTGGCAGGATGCTCAGCACAGCTTGAGTGCACCAGGTCCCCGGGACAAAGGGGTTTGGGCCTGACCGCCAGTACTTTTTCTTTGTGGAAGGTGTCTGCATGGCATAGTCCTCATTAAGGCCCATGGTAGCCCTGCTCTGCAGAGTCTGGAAAGCAGCTCTCTCCCCAGAAACATGTCCTTTCCTGAAACACCTTCATTTCTCAGGCCAGTCTTTCCAGGCCTGGTATCTACATCAGGAAAATGAAATAAATTAAAAACCCCAAACACCTTTCTAATGGGCACTAATTGGTGCTTCTGCTGACAAGGTTTGCAGGAGCTTGGAAGGGGCCTCAGAACAGATGTCTTTCTCCTGGTAACCGCAGTCCCCCTGTGGTAATAAGTGTGGGGGTACTGGGGACACTGTGTTCCAGTCCTCTGTGTTTGCTGCCTCCTGCAGATAAGAAGTACAGTGTATCATGCGGTCACAGCAGGTTGTCCTGAATGGATCCCACACCTGAAGATGATCAAAAGGAAACCTGAACTCTTTCTTTTTAATTTCATCAGAATCTAAGAAGCAAAGTGCAAGCAAACATACTCCACCACAATATGAAAATTGAAGTCTTTGAGCTCTGGGGAGGAAAGGAGCCCAGGATGTGTTTTCAGGGAGATTGGGTGAACCCCACAAGGAGACTCTGGGGTGGAACACTCAACATGACCCTTTCTTTATTCACTCATTCATCACAGACTTCCTCAAAGTGTCTGAGGAGACAGACCTAAGCTAGGTGCTCAAGAGTAAACAGTGTACCTGTCTACACAGTTCTGCCCCCATAGACATACCTCCAAGAGCAAGGTAGATATTGACCTTCATCATAAAATACATATGATATTTTTTTCCATTTACTGTAAATAACAAGCTAGAAAAACAGATAGTGATATTGTTATACTAATGAGATCATGATTAAAAGTGAGGATGCAAAGGAATTTCCTCAGAAAAGCCATTTAAACCATGAATGTAAAGAGGAAAAAGGAAGCAGGCTAGGCAAAAATAGGGGAGGAAGCCCAAAGATTAAGATCTAAGAGGTGAAAAAGAGGATGGTGAATCTGAAATGCTGAGGAAAATTCATTTGATTAGGAGTCAAGAGCTGTTCAAACACTGGTGGGATTGTGATCATCATCAGGTAAAAAGAATTGATTTTAGGCAAAATAAATAGAAGAGGAAAAGTGGGGTGCATTCTGCAAAATAGTATAGATGGAAAAAGTAGGGAAAAGACATTGGAAAAAGTATTATAAAAACAAAATTGCTCACAAATAAAGAGTAGAGGATCAGATTAGGAGGCCATTGCAATAATCAAGGAAGGAGATAGGAGTTAAGAATGCAGGAATCTAGGAATCTAGTGTGCATATGCATGCATAAACACACGCACTTACCATGTGGATACAGATGAACATACACACATTCACAAAAGGAACACCCACCACGTGCATACGGTTGAAAAGATGACAATATCCTTATGGAAATGTAAAGCAGAATCAATAACTTTAATGTTAGATTTTTATAAAAAGTATATACATGGAATTTATATATATATATATATATATATATATATATATATTTGTATAATTTATATATAATTTATAAATGGATTATATATTTATAATTACATATTATATTATGAAATTTTATAATATATAATTATGATATAAATAAAATATAATTAAAGTATATATAATTAGATCTTGAAAAATAAAACTAACGGTCAAAATAAAAAGCTTAAACCTAACTGGTGGGAAGTTTAACGGATGAGATAAAAAGACTGGACACAGATGATAAACAATTGAAAACCAAAGAAATTCATCCAAGACACAGATAAAAGGAGGTGAGAAAAATGAAAAAAAGAGCAACATGGAAGAAAGTTACTGGTAATGTTTCCTGTTTTAGTTCTCCATCAGTCTAACAAAATGCCTGGGATAATCAACTTTTTTAATGAAAAAAGATGTAATTTTGCTTCATACTTTTAGAAGTTGCCAGTCATTATCAGTTGGCCCTATTGCTTTGGGCCCATGGTGAAGCAGCCTATCATGGCATGAACGTGTGGTAGAACAAAATCACTCATTGCAAGTATAGAAAGCAAAAATGAGTAAGGAATTGCATTCCCACAATTCTCTTCAAGGACACCCACCCCTGTGACCTAAAGACCTACCTGCCTCTAGGGTATTCCTCTAGAGGTTCCAACACCTTCTCATTGCACCACCTGGGAGACCAAACCTTTAAAACACAAGGGCCTTCAAACTGTGGTATTTCCTAAGTCTCTTTCAAGGAGGGATCAGTCAAGCCCTCCTGGTTTATATTGGTGTAGGGAAAAAAATAGACAGCAAGCTGTTGCATTTCTCTTATCCCAAGCAAACTTACATTGGGTCAACAAGACCCAATTTTTGTCACTTCAGGGTACCTTCTAGACAAAGTTGCTAATGGATTGAGGTAGCACAACAACATAGACACGCAACCAACATGATTAATTATCTGTACTGGCTTTGGTGTCAGGGTGAGAAAAGAGTTGAAGAGGTCAACATCTAGAAGTTCTCCACTCTTGTTAAATTTAACTATTGTACGTAGGTTTGGATTATTTTTCCTCATGACTTTGTTTCCTATGAAATTAACTCTTCCAAATCCCAAAAGTACTTTCTCACACGAATCAAGACAAAACAAATAACTCCATCTTTGATTTTTACTGATTGTACATATGATATTTTTCCATTATGATTTTATTATCATATGTAGGGATCTCCCAAAGCAAAGAAGGGCTACATATTCACAATTCAGGACTTATTTAGATCTTAACCTCATTTGGTCAAACCCAACTGTTTCAAAGTGGGAAGTTCAGAATTTAAACCCAAGCAGACTGTCTCTTGATTCCAGTCCTGTACAGACTGAGCTTTGCCACTGGCTAATGCAGAGACTTTCAACCATGACACTATTGACATTCAAGGTCAAATAATTGTTGTAGGAAGTCTGTCCTGTTTATAGTAGGATGTCCAACAGTGTTACAGGCGTCTACCCACTAGATACCAGTAGCAAACTTCTCCAGACATTGCCAAATATTTCCACATTGATGACAGCAACATTGTCATGGGTGAGAAACACTGAGCCACGCTGCACACCAGGACCCAAATAAAAGCCTTAGGCTTAAGTGGAATGTTAAAACTCTTCCCATTAATATCTATGTGACTTAGCGTCTCAACTATAGTGTACATGGCTGATTCAGTGCAATAAAATAAGAAAAAGACTTGCAGTGCATAAAAACCTATCACTATTTGTTGCTCTAAAGTTGTTCACAACACAAACATTCCTTTCTGATGTCTTTTATTTTATTTTGATAAAGTCTTAGAGAAGTCATTTAAAGTCATTCCCTCAATTAAAGGAGGAGGTAAAAAATAATAAAGGGATGTCTGAGAAGGAAGAAAGCATAAAGATGAAACTTTGAAAGAATGGGAGACAATGCTAGCAAGACAGAACAGCATTATTAGGGACTGTATTAGTCCTGGCTGAGGTCCTTGATCATGAAACCTTTATATCTTCATTGCCTAAAAATGTCAGAAGAGATTTTGTCCAGTTTCTTACCAATGTCTCTACTAATAACCCCAAATGGATTTGTAATTCCTGTCCTTAGTGTGCACCTTTATTTCAGTTACATGAAAACTACTACTTGCTATCAAATCTCAGTGTGCAAATAAAAATTAATATTAAAAAGTTTTATGAAACTCAATACTGTTGAGAAATGTAAATTAATAAAGTATCTTTGGGGAAAGTTTGGCAACATATATCAAAGGAAACAATGTTCCCACCATTGACTGGACAATCCAGTTCCTGGGAATTTTCTTAAAGTAATAATTGCACAAGGGCAAAAGGTAATCAGCAGCACTGTTACAATATTAGAAAATTGGAAATCATCTAACCATCCTCCCTCGTGGTCTGCCTAAGTAAATATTTGTGCACATATACAATGACCTCTGATACCACATTAAAAAATAATAATATTCATGGTATATTGTAATGAGTGAATAATGCAATTTATAAGCAAGTTTGCATTGTGTAATCTCATTCATAAAATATCATACGTGAACAGAAAGATTTCTGTTAGGTTATTTCTCAAAGTATCACCTATGATTACCTCAGGGTAGTGGTATTTGAATCATATCTATGTTCATTTTCATACTTTCTAGATCATTTGACTTTTCTACATTGAGCATACATATTTAAAAAAAAAAAAAAACAACAAAGTCGTTTCCAAAAGAATCAAAATGGTCAAGTGACTGATACTGACAGTCAGAGCTGAAGGTTATACACTTTGATAAACTGCATGGGAGCAAGTCTGACTGTTAGGTCCCTCCTCTTTGAGACACCTAGGTTCATTTCATACATGAGAAGGCCGACTCATGGTGCCATAGGCCTAAAAGCTGAAGCTCGCAGCATGTGTATTTTATGTGCCGAGGTACAATTCTCAGAGGAAACTCTACACCTACTTTAGCAAAACAAATAATAATATTGAAATCTGCAGCCAAAGTTAAGACCTGTCTATGTGTACTTTGATCCCGGATGTGCCCTTGGTGTGGCAGAGCACGAGTGGTCCTGCCTCACCCCGAGGCCTGGTACATTATGACCTACTCACTAGTTTTGGCCAGTCAGCTGCTTGGCAGCTTTCCCAGCAGTCATTGCTCTCCAAGCACGACATCTATCATTGCTACAGTCAGAAAGATGGCACTTACCTGATGGGTGGGCAGAAGCGTCTTCTCTTACCATATGCTGGGGATTGTCAGGGGCTGTTCATGCCAAGAGTGGCTAGTTTTAGTGCCAGGAAATAGGCCTTCCCCAAAGCCTGCCAAAAAAATACAAATAAAAATTTTAAAAGAACCAATTTTCACATATCAAATTCTGTGTTGAGGAGTTGTGTAACAAGCTATGCGGAGCAGAGAATTATGGACGTTTTTCTGGCATCCACTTATTCAACACAAAAAGGAAGAGCAGTTCTCATCTTTGAAATAAAAAAGGAAAAAAAATCCCTGACCTACATAAATATTAGGTTTAGACCTAGCCCTAGGCAGACACTGAGTGGGTGGCCACCCTATCCAGTGTAACTTAATGAGCACTGAAATGCCCACCTGGGGGAAGAGTGCACGTCTCATCATTTGAGTCACTTTTTGGGATAAAGGCAGTATCTCATGGAGGGTCCTGTTGAGCCCCTCTCTGTTTCCTGGGAGAACAAAATAATGTTAATCCATTGTCTCCAATTATCGTATTGTGCAGATTAGCTGATTAGACACAGCAGGTAGCAATGTTTTAATGAAATCCCACAGACTAGGGCAATATTTGAGGCATCAGGTGTCACTAGAGAGAGCCACTGTTTTTTGCTGAGCTTACTTCTGTGCAGTTAGTGAGCAAGACAATAAGGATACAAGCTTTAGAATTGTAGAATCAGAAGAGAGCTTTCCAAGGTAGGGATACAGAACAGAGAAAGGAGTCACAGTCCTGTCTAAAATAAAATAGGAGCCCTATTCAGGCACAGTCTGGGGGTTCAGACTAGAAAGACCCCTTGAACTAAGCTTGGGGATATTGTCAGGATAGAGGGGAAGAACCTGGTAAAAGTTTCTAAGGGAGTTTCAGAAAGGGACAAGAAGGACCTCAGGTTCTATGAGCAGAGATGACTGAATGCAAGAGGATGCCCATATGAGCTGAAACCTTATTTCCCACAGAAAATGGAGAAAGAAAGTGGGGTGGGAAGGTCAAGCAGCTTAGGAACAAGGATGGGGTAGGAGTCAGGGAGTTTATTTCATAGCTTTGAGTGATTGAGCCTGGACCAAACGAAGCTGCTGGAACAGACCTGTTAGCTTCACACCCGGCAACATGGTGACCAAACCCCATTTTAACCCAGAGCAGCCCCATCAGATCCTCTGTGAAGGCCTGTGCTTCCTGTCGGCCCCATTTCTACCTGGCCAGGTTCATCCTCACTAATCTTTTATAGGAGACCATGTGAGTGTGTGAGAGGGCAAGATTGTGTTTTTAAAAAGATTGCTAATCCATCACAAGTTTATGCTCACAGAACATAATTTGAATCTCTGATCTATGCCTTTGGTCATTTAGCCATTGTCATAGGAAGGTCAAAACACAGCTAAAGTTAAAGGCCACACGCTCAAATTTTAGTTCAATTCTCTTGTGAGAAATGAAGTATTCCAACATCTCCTTTCTTATCCTGGAAAACTTAGAACTTCATTCCTCTAATCACCTATCTTTGAAATATTTCCATTAACACAGAAAAATCAACCGAAACATCCATATTTCAAGTCACCATGGCATCAGAATACTTGAATTCCAATCCTGATTTAGCAACTTTCCAGCTAGGTGCCTCTGTGTGACAAAATGTGTCATCTATACATCAGGTGTAAAAATAGAGCACATCTCATTAGATGAAAAGACAATCACCTATGGCTGAACTTCATATTTCTTTCTAATTATATACTAAGAGGCATTTAACCAGAGTTTAAATACAAATAAAGACAGTTGTATGAAGCATAACTATTCATGTCATATAATTTATTCAAAAAGATCAAGGAAAGCAAGTGATTAAAGGGTAGGAACAGACAACTCTCAAAAGTATATAATGAGTCCAAAAAGATCTATGCAAATACAGTAAGCATTTAAAAAATCACAAAAATGCAATTAAAACAAAATCATATTTTTTTCCTATAAAATTGTTAAATCTTTAAAAGTTTAAAAATTCCCAGGTTGGCTACTAGGTTAGGAAACAGGCTCTCCCTAAGTGTTGATGTAAGTAAAATCACTGTGACTTTTTGAAGGGCTATTTAGCTGTCTGTCAAATGGTAAAATGTATATATAGGGGGTTGTGGATATATTGCCTTGTGTGCACAAGGCCCTGGGTTCAATCCTTGGCAACACACACACACACACACACACACACACACACACAAAGATATACATTTGAACATAATTTTTGTGGTAGGGATCAGAAACTTTAGTACAAATCTAAACAAAAATGTGTATTTATTGTAGAATCATTGCACAGCAGAAAACTGGAAAATAATCCAAATGTTTGCCAATAGAGAAATATTTAATACATTAAGATATTGTGTAATAATAAATAGTCTTTAAAAAGAATGAGTTTGAGCTGGGTGTGGTGGCACACACCTGAAATCCCAGTTACTCTAGAGGCTCAGAAAGGAAAAAGACAAATTTCAGGCCAGCACTAGCAGCCCAGTGAGACCCTGCCTCAAAATAAAACATAAAATAAAATGAAATTGGGGATGCAGTTCAATGGTAGAGCCCTTGCCCAGCATGTGCAAGATTCTAGGTTTAATCTCCAGTACTGCCAAAATTTTTTTTTAAAAAAAATGAGATTGATTTATATCTACTAACAGAAAAGGCAAATGGAAAAAATGTTTTATTTTAATTCTATTTTAAAATATTTTTTAAACATTGCATGTTAATTTGTTTTTACTGGAAATGGTAGTGGAATATGTCTATGTGTATTTTTTTATCATGTCTATGTCTATGTTCCATGGATGTCAGAAAAACAGATGCGTCTAAGCTGGTTCGGTATGGTTGACTGAGCTGTTGTCAAAAAATTATTAAAGATGGGTAAAAAAAGTCATGAATTTTAGCATCTACAGATCAGAGTTCAAAATCTAGTTTGCAACTCATTGAGTATATGAAATTTGTAAAATTTTATTTTATGGACCTTAATCTTCCTTAATTCCTGACTTGTAAAGTTGCCATATAAATTTTAAAAAATCATATGTATAAATCACCTAATATACAATGCATTATTAAGACATTCCATCATTAGTTTTTTTAGAAAAATTTGTTCTAATTAGTTATACATGACAATAGAATGCATTTTGACACATCATACACAAGTGCAGTATAACTTATTCTTCTGGTTGTACATGTTGTAGAATCACACTAGTCATTTAATCATACATGTCTGATTTATTCCTTTTTCTTTCCTACCCCTATATCCCCCTATGGAAATGCTCATTTATTCCAATAAAATTTCAGAGTTTAAAAAAAAAAGATTTTTTTTTTTTTTTGGTTTTTAGTGAAATAACAACTCATAGTAGGTAATGTCAACATATTTAAAAGTCCTAATTTCCAATTTCTTTGATTAATAATTTAGGGAAAGAATTGAACTATCTATTAGAAATTGTCAATGGCGAAAATCTCTGAAAAGTTTGAGTGCTGAAGAGTGCTATGGTTTGAATGTGTCTGCCAAACAGCATGTGTTGGAAACTCAGTCCCCACAGAAACAGGTGATAGGATCTAAAAATATGTAATTTATCCATGAGGTCACCATTTTCCTGAACAGATAAATGCTGTTCTTTCAAGAATTGGTTTGTTAAAACAGGGCAAGTTCATTCTCTCTCTTTCTCTCATCTTCTCTGGACCTTTCACCTTTCGCCATGGATGATGCAGCAAGAAGTCCCCCTGAAGATGACTGTATCTTGATCTTGGACTAACTAGCTTTCAAAACCATGAGAACTGCTCATTATAAATTACCAACCTCAAGCCCTTGATACATCAACACAGAGGACTACAACATGAAGAAACAAGGAAATTGGTTTATGGAGATTGTTACTGCAAACTTTGCTTAACCCAGTTATGGGGCAGATGCTTAGTCTTCTCTGACTAGCACACTTGAAATTTGGACATGAAGTTAGAAAGCACCTTCAAACTCTAGCAGTAAACACATCTTTTTTTAGGTTTTGAATGTAAAAATCACTGACATATATACTTCCCCATCCCCTTTCAGGAAGATGGTGTTGAAATGTGAGAAATCCAGCCCAAAGAATCACTTCAATATTCTCTTGAAGCAGAAAACTTTAATAATAAGAAAAGCTTATTTTTCTATTATTCAGCAAATTTTTACACAAAAATTCTTCCTACTTACCTTCCTCTGCCCCACCTAATGTGTTTATTCTCTATAATCTTATGTACTCATACAATCATATATATCAAAATGCTCTCTGATTTATAAATAAAAGGACAAGGCTGCAAAAGTACAGGGAATTATCTTTGGGCAAAATGAGTTTGAGGTCAGTTTTCAGGGTCCTTAGGTTTTTATATGCAATCTAGCCACATTTCCTTTCTCTGCTATGCTTGCTTAACTTACTAGAAACTTGGGCACAATTCTGCTGGTGCTGGCAGTTTTAAGGTGTGGATTCTTATAGGCTATTTACAAGATGCCAAGGGTTGTCAAATCTGGAACATGTGTTTTTTATTCCACAGTCCTTCTCCGACAGCAGAAATACTCTGCAGATTATCAGATCAATTTGCTGATATTTAGCATCACTTTCTCCTGTTTTTTTCAATCCACTATAGGTTTCGGGTGAGATGAATTTTAATGTTTCTTCATGCTGAAACTGACAAAAAATATCTTTTAAACATTTAAAGAGAAGAAATGGGAGCTTTACATTTCAATGCAAAGAGAGCTCATTTCATTTACTTAAACATTTCACAATTATTTTCCTGCCAAAGACATTCAAATTTTTATTCTTAAAAAAGAGCCCTCTATAGATATTATAAGCACTGAGTTGAACTAATGAAGAAGTGGTTGTAGCTATTCTAAATTTGTCAATACTAGCTTTGCTTAAGTTATCATGATGGTGCTATGGACTGATTCAGTATTCTCTTGTCCCACAAAATGTTAATTTTTTTTCTCACTAAAATAGTTATGAAACTACTTACCATGTTGTCAAATGTGAGTGAATATTAGAAAAGATGAAATCTCTTTCCAATAGTCTATCTCATGAGCCTCAGCTTTTGGGTTTCAGTCTTTATTTGGCTGACTTTCTGCGAGATGCCAAGCCCTGGTATTCTGATACTTCTCTCCAAGTTCACTCCAGTTTCTCCAAAGCTCTCAAAACCCGCCACAAAATGTCTTTTCTATTTATAAGTTCTATTTATAAGTCAGGAAAATAGGCCTTCTCCACTTGAAAGACAACTGAAATGTTCCACCATTACAGTAGTAAGACAATGCAAGACTCTCAGCTCCTACAAGACAGCTCAGGCCCCATTGTTCTGGGTTGCTGACACAAATCCCCTGTCTGCTCCAGGATCCTAGCTCTCCTCTCTGACTTCGTAGTGTCAGTTTGCAGTCACTATTCTTGTTTATCATGATCTCTGAGGATTTCTGAACTTGAGTTCCCAACCTCCATCTGGCATATTGTCAATAAACATTTGAATGAGTGAGTGAATGAATAAATGAATGAGGTACTGGCAATGCTCCATCAGATCCCAGGATATGAATGAGATAAAGTTTTTGTAGATAACAGGAAAGACCGTTCATACTTTTCCCTCTCAATTTTTGTACATTTGAAGAGTAAATCCTCCTGACATTTCCCTCATTGTACACTTAATAAATGCTACCAAGAAATCTATATGTTTCTTCAGTGTTTCAAAGCAAGTGAGTGTCCCTCATCCTCTTAACTTTCTTGCATGAGGAAAAAGCATCCCTGTGCTGGACCCCAACTCTGTCCATAGTAGGCAGGGAAATTGAGCCAAGCAATGCAGACAATGGCAACCCTCTCCTTTCCTCTCTAGGCCATGCAGTCAGAGTTGCCAGCTTCAGGTGTCCCTGCCTCAGTGTCTCAGTGCACTCTGTAGTGCTCTTGGCGCAATGCAACAAGGAATAAACTGATGACCATTTCAACAACAAGGGAAGAGGATGAGGTTTCCACAACAGTTTATGCAAGTGCTGTGCACAAAACTGCTCCATAATGTGGGAGTTTTTACAATTGGAAGTAGAAAAGGATCTACATAGCCTGTCCTGTGGCTGTGACCTCCCATTCCTCTGTTGTCCCACCTCATTGTCCTCTTCCTATTCCCCCAAGTGTAAAATCATGACTTAGGAAGATATTGCTGGCCCAGATATCTCTAGACTACTTATGATGTTAATACTCTGTTATGTAAGTAGTTCTCACACTGTATTATTTAGGGACTATGACAAGAAAAGAAGTCTTGACATGTTCTGTACAGATGCAGATGTTTTACAAGTATCTTTGATTTGCGGCTGGTTGAATCTTGAGATGTAGAACCCATGGATACTGAAGGCTGATCCAGTGCCATGGCTTGCCACGCAAAACAGCAGTACATTCATTTACTGCTGGGGTCAGTTTGAATATTATCTAGCTGACAACTTTTTTTACCCCTTTAGCTTTTTAAACCATATGGTAAATGTCCAATTAACCAAAACACCATTTAGAGCTTGGCTCTTAACTAACCTATGCAATATGTTTCATAAATACATGCTCAATTAAATTAATTTAATATAGAGGGTTGACTGGATTCAATAAAATAATATGGAGAGAAAGAAAAATTAAGAAAAAGAAAATAATATTCCCACCTTATGAATTAATATTTTTGCCATTAGTAAGAATCAAATAAGAGTCAGTATTTTCTCAGGAGTGAAGGAAAATGTGTGACACAGTAATTTACATAGTCTCACCATCAAAATGAAAAAAAGAGGAAAAAAAAGCATACTGGAATCCTTAGGGAAACAGAGATTTTCCTGGCAACAAATTTTCAAAGAAATTTCTCACTTCAGACCTGCTATAAATAAAGAGGAACACTTTAATTCCTCAACTGGAAATCATCCCATTATAAAATCTGGGCTTTTTAATCAAATGTTTTACTCTTAGTGGAGAAAAAGAAAAACTAAAAAAGAATCATAAACTTAAATATAGAGATCCTTTTTATTAACTGACAATACTTTTTATAATTAGGATTGTTATTAAATTTAGCACTAGTTTGTAAATAGGCAAAAAAGATGAGACAAAGAAAATAGACATTTTTAAAAGTAACTAACCCAATGATGAAAAATAAGAAGCTGGCATACCATGTAATTCCATGGATTCCAATACTTGAGCTTACTGAATTGAACAAGCTTAGAAGTGAAAACAGCATAAAAGGACTCACAACTAAGTCACAAGTCATTTTAAATTCAAATTATTTAGAATCTAAAACAACAAACAGAGTTTCTGACAAATGTTAGGCAGGGAAAAGGTACAGACTTCCACAGTACAGTGTCAGGGAATGACCATTAGAGGATTTTTGCATTTTGATTCTCTATAATAAATTCTCAAAATGAACAAACAATGTGAAATCAACACATTAACTGATCATTTCAAAACTCATGATTTTGCAGAGTGAACCATGGGATGATGAATTTCCTTGTCATTTTGACGGTGAAATGCCAAATTCAGTTTACTCAGCCTTGATCACTCTCAAAATAGTATGAATATTCTACTTTGCTCTTTGGTGACCAATTAATTCTTGATTGTCGACAGGAACTGACTAGTTAACTAGAGTGACTGAAAACAGTGGTAAGTAAGTGAGAGGTGTGAGGCATGATGGGACAGCCAGAGAGGAGGTAGGAGAGGATCATGGGAAGTGAGGCAGTGGCCCAGACAGCCATTAGCACACCTCGGATCAATCCCACTGGATCATGGTGCATTATTGGCTGAATTTAACTTGAATTCTCTGTGTTAGCATTTTACTTAGTATTTTTGTTTTGATGTATGTGGGGAAATATTCACCTTGGTTTTCTTTTTGTATTCCATTTATAAGACTTAGATATCAGTCTTATATTTGCTTAAAATTAATTATTACAATTTTTTTCTTCCTTTTCAATCTTTTGACGCCGTTTATAAAACAACATTCTGGTCGTTGAATATGTGGTAGCCATCTGGACTTGGTGTTTGTTATTCTTTTAATAATTGTTTTGTTTGCTATTTATTTGGATATAATAATAGTATCTGTAGAACAAATTATTAAACATAACTTCAGGAATTACTATATTTTCAGTGTAAATTTTAGAATGTAATCCATTTATAATTTGATTTGAGTTACAGAGGCAATTATTATTATTACTTTTATTATTCTATAAGCATCAATGCCAAGATTGTAGTAGGAGAATATTTTTCTAGAAGATTTAAAGGAAAAAGTGTTTTCTGATCTTTAATTTGTACTAATTAAACAGGCTTATAAACCTCTTTTATTGCTTATTATTAGTTATGCATGACAGTAGAATACATTTCAATAAATTATAGAAGCATGGAATATATCTCATTCTAGGTAGAACCCTGTTTTTGTAGATGGGCAGGATGGTGGGATTCACTTAAGTATTTTCACATATGTACATAGGAAAATTTTGTTAGAGTCATTCTACTGTCTTTCCTATTCCTATAGACCTCCCTTCCTTTTATTCCCCTTTGTTTAATCTGCTGAACTTTTCTTCTTCTCCTCCCCTCCATTATTATGGTTTAGCTTCCACATATCATCAAAAAATTTGACCTTTGGATTTTGGAATTGGCCTATTTCACTTAGCATTATATTCTCCAGATCCATTTATTGACTGGAAAATGACTTAACGTCATTCTTCTTTATGGCAAAGTAACCCTCTGTTCTGTATATATACTGTGATTTCTGTATTCATTCATCTGTTGATGGGCATCTAGGTTGGCTGTATAACTTAAGATATTGAAAATTGTGCTGCTATAAACATTGATGTGGCTGGTCCATTTCTTAAATAGCATTTTCTATACTTTCTATAGAAATTGATCTTTTTAAAATTTCCAAATGCATGATGGGGTAAATTTCAGTTGAAGCTATTTTCATAGGTAATTATTTTTTTATTGAAATTTGCATAGAAATATGCAAGGTAGTCTCTTGTGACTTCTAAAAAAAACTTTCTTTCCTGGGCTTATTTCTCCTTCTTATTTCCTATTTGATATTTCCCTATTCTTCTGGATAAATTTAACTAGAATTTCATCTATTTTGTTAATTTTTTCTTAAATCCATAGCTCAGACTTATAATTATATAGACTGTTTTTTCCATCATTGACCTCATTGATGTCAGCTTTATCTGTATTATTTTTATTCTTCTATATTTTCATTGTTTATTTTGTTCTAGTTTTTCAACTGGGCATTTAATTTGTAATTTTCATTCTTTCATTTTTTACTGATGTTTAGTATTAGGAATTCTCTTCTAGCCTTTGCTTTATATATATATATATATATATATATATATATATATATATATATATATATACCATGAATTCTGACATGAAGTGAATTTGTTGTTTTTATAATATGTAATTATTCTTATGTGCATTTTTAGTTGATATTTCTCTTTTCACTCAAAAGTGGAGAAATAATCAATCTAAAAATAATCAATTACTAAAGAAAGTATGAACTTCAAAGGTAAAGATAACAATTTCTAAGGCTTCCACACCAAAGAAATCACATAAATCATAAAAAGAAAATAAATGAGCATCAGGTGATTTTTTCTAAGCCAAAATGCAAAGTAAGACAATAATGAGCAACATTTCAAAAAAGAAAACTCAATGAAAATAGGGAGAAACAGTACTTTTCTATAAAGTCAACTGTCCCTTCTAATAGCAAGCTATAAATATGATTTTTGGATTAATTTCTCCAGATGTTCAGCAAACACTTATATGAACTTTGAACTTGCTATTTCTACTTCTGGGAAGTTTTCTTGTATTATAGTTTAAAACGTGATCTCAGTTCCATTATTTCCTTTTTCTCCTTCAAAGATTTCTGTAAAATAAATATTATCCCTTCTCTGTTTCTCTTCCACTTCTCCCAACATCCTACCCTAATGTTTTCTTTCTGACCTTTTATTTTCATTCCCTTGATTGTTTTCTTGTCTTTCTTTCATGTCTCTTATTAAGTTATTATTTAAGTCTATTCTTCCTCTACTATTGGTGATGTATTATTAATTTGGGAGACATTTTTAAAATTTTTTCTTTTATTTATCTTCTAAATTAAATCAAATTTCTTCTTGTTTTTGTCCATTTTGTTTTTATTTTTTAAATTTCTGATGTGTGGTGGATTTTCATATACTTACTGCTCGATTGAGTATTCTTTATGGGCTTACAGTGCTCATTAGAGGATTTTCTTCAGTTTCAACATCACCTGCCCCATCCTAACGAAATGCTCTTGAGTTGATACATACTAGATTTTGTTTCTTAATTTTCTACAATAACTTTGTATAGATTTTATTTTACATTTGCCCACTTTTATGGTGTCTGGACTCTTAATATGATTCATAGTTTAATAACACTCACATAGTTTAATCAACATGGCAAATCCCAGATATTTTGGCTCTTCTTCCCCCCCACCCCGCATGATTGGAGTACATTAGAAATTGTTATTTTATAGCTCTATTTCAACTTTCAATTTTGTATTTCATAAATCCCTTTTTAAATATTCTCATTTT
Organism: Callospermophilus lateralis; assembly: GCF_048772815.1. NCBI lineage: Eukaryota > Metazoa > Chordata > Mammalia > Rodentia > Sciuridae > Callospermophilus > Callospermophilus lateralis. The sequence goes on along the minus strand of NC_135307.1, from coordinate 141,238,850 downwards.
ATTTTTTACTACTGGTTACAAAAAAAGTGCTTTTCTCTTTTTTCTCTCCTAAACTATGCTATTAAATTATACCTCTCACATTGAATTTCAACTGTCCTGTTAAATTTAGTTGGCCATTTTAATTTTAAAATATCAATACACATTACTTTTAACTGATATATCATCATTTGTGGATTATGAGGAGATGTTTTGTTATGATGATCTGTGATTAAATAAGGTTAATTGCACATACTCGGAAAACTCCTCCCAGTACTACACTGGCATACTCTTGAATATAAACTAGTCTAAGATCAAATTTAGGTTCCTTAGCCAAATTGCATCTTCTGTCTTTCCCCACAGTAGACCCTTACATTGGGTAGGGACATGGCAAGAGTGTAAGAGATCTTAAGCTGGAACTTTGTTTTTTCATCATAGTGATTTGGAAGGTTATATATTGCCTTTTTAGAGGTTATACTGAGTATGATTTTATTTAGATTTTTTTTTCCTTTCTGTGTTGTTTTGTCTTGTTTTGTAGTGTAATAAGACAACAAGCAGCCAGGCTGCCTCCATTATCTTCAGCTTTCTCTGATTTGAACTGAATTTTCATCACTTCACCTCCCGGGCTCCTGTCTTTACTCATGGTTCCAATGATATTTTACACTGAAAGACCATACAAGGAAATGAACTTTTTTTTTTAACCTCAAACTAGTTCATTTTTAATATGGTCATGTTCTTTCACATTGCAAACCAATTATTCTTGGACAGTTTATCAAAAGCTTTTTATAGATGATATATTTTAGCTCACTTGTTGATCCCCATATATCCCTATGAGACACTTAATGTGATCACTGGATAAATCAACAACAATAACTACAATAAAAAGCTGACAGTTAAAATGGGATGTGGTTTGCCAAGGTCACCCACAGTTAAAGTCAAGAATTCAGCTGTGCTTCTCCAATTTATTGGAAAAAAATATAAATAACATTTTAAAAGAGACGTGGTAAATATAGAAATAATTACTAAGGCATTATAGCCATTCAGAATTACTACCAGGTTTAGTTAACTTGTAACTAGGTGTTTCATAAACCTTATTCACAAACAATTCTAGTTGTAAAGTCAACACTTGCTGGCCCATGCTAAATCAGGGCAAAATGGGGCAATTTAGCTTGAGACTAATCTTTTAGAGTAGATGAGATGAAATAAAATGCTTAATCCAATACACATTATCAAAGGTGAACAACTTACTTAGTATCTAATGTAACTTCTCTGAGATAATCAGTTAGTTACATCCCAGGGAAGGAAGGGGATGCAGCTCTTTGCTTAACTTCAGCCCTCAATATTTTTAGAGTTGGTGGCAGAGCTTCAGATAAATATTCAGTTCAGAATAATTCAATGAAAAGTTTTTAATCAAGTTGAAGTCATTCAGTTTGAGATATAACAAAAAAGTTAGAAAATTATTTCTCACCTGTTCTGTGCTAACATCACTCCCCATTCTTGTTTGTGAAATTGTGTAGCAAAATATCCTGGAGGGGGTACAATTCAGAGATTGCTTTCTTCCTTCATTTAAGGATTCCCTTCCATTTGTATACTTTCTGACACTAAAGATTCATGATCTTAAATAATACTTAAAAACTTTTCTTCATATAAAAATGGTATTTGGCTTAAACAGGTCAGATATTTCTATCATTAATGCTCAGAGAATTGTGCATAGACACTGTTTTAGTCAGTTTTTTTTTTTCTGCTGCTGTCACTAAAGACCTGTAAGAATAATTTAAGAGAATAAAAAAATTTATTTGGGGGCTCACAGTTTCAGGGTCTCAGTCCATAGACAGCTGACTCTGTTCTTTGTGGTTCAAGGTGAGACAGGACATCATGGAGAAAAAGTCTGGTGGAGGGAAACAGCTCACTAGATGACCAGAAAGAGAGTCCACTCACTAGATACAAAATATATACCCCAAAGTTATGCTTCCGATGACCCATCACTTCTAGCCACAACCTACCCATCTTCAGTTACCAGTCAGTTAACCACACCAAGGTATTAATTCACTAGGTTAAGGCTCTCATAACCCAACCATTTCTCCTCTAAACTTGCATTGTTCCACACGTGAGCTTCTGGGGGATATCTCACATCCAAATGATAACATACTATTCTGAGCAAAATAATGTCAAATTCTTCATTTGAGGTTGCATCTGAAGACTAACTTGTAGCAGAAATCTAATCAACTAGACACTCTTGTTTAAACCACTTTCTCAATGCTTCCAAAGGAAAAAAATGAGATGTAGGGCTGGGGTTGTGGCTCAGCGGTAGAGTACTTGCCTAGCACGTGCAAGGTCCTGAGTTCAATCCTTAGCACCATATAAAAATAAATAAAGATAGTGTGCCCAACTACAACTAAAAAATCAATATTAAAAAAATAAAAAAACGAGATGCAATAAAGAGGATAGCTTGTTATAAACATAAATGCTAACCAATAATGCAAGGTAATATATATATATATATATATATATATATATATATATATATTTATTTATTTATATTGGCTTCTTACAGCAATTTTAGTTATCCCGTTTTAGAATCAAATATCAGCTTTCAATTAGATAAAATAGAAAGTGAAAGAGGATCACAGTTTGAATGTTTCCCTTCTCCTCCCATTTCCAAACATGATGTCAAATGGCTTGAAGCAACTGAAGATGCTTTCCAGCTCTGTGTATCAGTGTAAAACATATGCTTAGGTATCTACATTGACACACATTGTTCTCTTCTTTCATGACATGCTCAAAAAATATTATGTAATGAAAAAATCCTCTATGTGGCATTTCATTTTCAAAAGTCAGGAAGCACCATTGCATGCAAGTGAACTGAATTTGCACACGTACGTGTGTGTACATGAACCACTGCCTGCATTTGGAATATCCTCCCTCAGGCAAAGCAAGGACCTGTAAGTAGTACTATTTTTTCTATCAGCCCTGGAGAGTACAGAGGCAGCCCTGTGTGTTATTAATGGATAAAATCTGAACAGCAGCCAACCCCAAGGTGAACCCTATGCATTTAAAACATTTCATCAGACAGCTAAGTATTTTTTTTTTTTTTTTTTGAGCAGCAGATATCTCTAGCCGCCACTCAATAGATTCCGATAGAAGAGAGCAATAGCTGGACTCACTAATGTGCAAATTGATAGTATGAGCTCTCCAACAAAATATAAACAGCCCTGTGTTTCTTAAGTGTCAATATCACACGCTGAGCTGGTGAGAGAGCAAGCAAGAGCTTTAGATTAACCCTAGAATTATCTGGCAAAGGGAAGTGGCAAATGTAAAATCTTTGCCTAATCAACTGACTGTGTGACTTTGTTTCTGGGATGTTGGGATTCTCTGCTGAATCCTAACACTTGGATGCTAGATACTCATCTACGGTTTATAACTTCAGTTTTTTATAAGGGTCAAGGAGGAAGTGGGTAGTTTGAACAGAATTAGAATAAAAATAATTTGTATTTACTTTATAATTTTGTTATTTGTTCTCTACTGATTATTTTCTATATTTAATCCACTACAAATCCACTCTAATAAGCTTTCTGACCTTGGAAATTGATCCCTATGGATCATCTGATCTTGGTTACCTTGTCTAAGCGTTTCCAGTTGGGCTTGATCTTGGGAAGTCTTGAGAGAAGAATGGAGGGCTGAAGAACACAGATAGTGGTGTTTTGGCCTCACTTCCTTCCTGCTGTGGACCATGTTCCTGCCACTGGCTGTGTTCTCCATGATTATAGGTCACACTGTGCTATACTAACACAATTTCTTTCATGACCTTTTCGACCTGCAAAAGCTATCCATTCTCACTGGTCCTTGATGCATCATATTCCTGGTTTGTTCTTGAGCCCTGTGCACAAGTGAGTAGGTGAAAAATCCATTCCTTAGAGCCTTCTCTACTATCTGGGTTGAACTCCACTTTCAGCTATGAAGTATTAAATTAGTTAATATTTGTAAAATGTTTGAAAATGTACCTAACACATAATAAACCAACTTTATGCTGATCAAATCAATAAAAATAACCACAATTAATCATAGTACTGTGTTCAGAGGAAAATCTTAACTCTGCATTCAGGCTGGGCCATGAGACCACTCTTGGCATAAGTCAAGTGGTCAATAATCAGGTGAATGACAATCCCTCATAGTGAACCAAACAACAGTAATGACAATGACAAAAGAGCAGTATGTGATACCTTAGTTCCTGGGTAGCTATCTTGGTCTCAAGGGTTCTCTTTTTCTGATAGTGTAGTAACTTTTTAACCTTCAAGTTTTATACTGGGTAAAGACTAAATTCCCTATTACAAAAACAGAATTGAGAGAAGTATTTCTTCCTCCTAATTAAAAAGCACAAAGACTCATTTTATATGAGTAGAACAAAATAAAGCTTAATTGTCCCCATCCTAGCACTTTTAGACAGTTAGGCAGGAGTAGCAATGCACTCAAACCTGGAGAAGAATCAGGAGTCACAGCTCTCAGCACTGCAGCCTGAGTGTTTGGCAGTGAGCTACATCCAGGCAGCCTGTAGTCTCCTAAGGAATTGGGGTTGTCTTGGATAATGGGAGGACTGGAAAGCAGCAACTTATCAGTACAACAGATGCACATAGCACATATCCTATTTCCTTAGAGCATCACAGGTCCTTCTTGTGACTGGATGCAGTTTTGTTTCTCAATGAACTGGGTGAAGCTGTCAATGTCTGGTCTACTTATACTGGAGAAAATCACCAACACTATTACATGATATTGTTCCAAAATAGACTGTGTGCCTGAATTCAAACTGCTACACCATTATCACATGTTACCCATTGATTCCTAAACAAATTTTCCTGGAACCCCTATTATACACTCTGTAAGACAGATCTCCATTTACCTTTCATAGAAACCCCATCCAGCACAAACCAGCCTCATCTCAAATTCTTTTACCTTTTCCTTACCTGTACTTTTTTTCAAGTTTGAGATTTGTCAGCCTAGAACTCTACCAACTCTACCGTGTGGTATGGGGATCTCTATAAGAAAAATCTGTGGTTATAACCCAATGTTGTGAAGACTTAAGGGTGTTGGAAATTTACTTTTAAGTCTTGCAAAAGAGACCAGAGTAGACACAATTTGAGTTCTGCCCTTTTCTCAGTTTGCTAACTGATGTTTGTAATAGGTAAAACTTTTTAATGTTCAAATTTCTAGTTGATAATTGTTGGCTTCCATAGTTATATGGAATCCCACATGAACACAAGTCAGCAAATATGAACCCATGGGTGTCCATGTGTGTGTGCGTGTGCACACGCATGCACGCACGCGCATCCACACACACACAAATCATGATCTCATACATTTCCAATGGCAAATAGTTTTTCTTCTCTAAATCAAATAAGAAAATAAATTCCTATGTATTTCATTGTTTTCAAAGCAAACTCTCATAATTGCGTTCAACTGAGTCATTTCTTGTCTAGTGTAAATAAGAAATCACATTGGTAACACAATATTTTTTTTGAATGGGGTAGAATATTTTAATGAGTAATTTTTGTTTTAAGATAAAATATATATGTAATTTTAATAGCAAGGAAATGGAAACAGTAATAACATTTAAGCCCATCTCAGACCTGTTTTCCTAATTCAAAAATATAACCTTTAATGACATTAAATTATGAACTAATATTAATGACAGTTCATTTTTAAGAATATGCATGTAAATCTGCTCTTGTTTTTAATTATCATATTAAAAAGTAGACTTTTGTGTATTGCTACATAGTTACATGGTTATTTTGATATTTTGTGGCAAAATATAAAATTTTGCATTTAATCCATTTAGTCATTTTTAGGTGTACAGTTCTACAAAATAAATTATATAAGTAATATTGTGTACCTTTCATTACATTCAACTCCAGAACTCTTTTCCTCTTGTTAACTAAAACCCATATACATTACACAGTAAGGATTTCTTCCCTTTTCACTTCAGGTCCTAGGAACCACCATTCTACCTTTTGTCTCTCTGACTTGACTATTCTGTATAACTTATCTCTGTGCAATCATACTGTATTTGTCCCTCAGTGACTTGCTTATTTCAAGTTTGATCAATGTGGTAGTTTGTGTCAGAATCTTCTTTCTACTTAAGACTTCATAATCATCAATCATGGGTAGGTAGATAGGTAGAGAGATAGATACCTCTATATCACATTTTGCTTATATATTCATCAGTGGACCCTGGGAATTCTTCCACAGTTTGGTGGTATGACCATAAACACACAAGTATTTCTTTCAGTAAGTATTGTAATTATTTGGGGTATATATCTAGAAGTGGGATTGCTGAATAAAATTGAAATCATAATTTAATTTTTGAGGAAGCATCATATTGTTTTCTAGAGTGACTGTACTATTTGATATGTCCACCCACAGTGCAGTAGACCTCCAATTTTTCCACATCCTTGCCATGTGCACTTGAGAATGTGTGTATTCCACTGCTTTTACATAGCATCAGCTTGTGAGCATTAGGTCCACTTGGTCTACAGTTGTTCAAGTTTTCTTTTCTTGTATTGATTTCCTGAATGATTCTCAAGTACCAAATGGAAAGTGGGATATAGAAGTCTTTTACTATCATTACAGCTGTCTCTTTATCTCTTTATTTTTGTGTTTGCTTTATATATTTAGAAACTCGATGGGTTGTGCACATATGCTTATAATTGTTATTTCTTCTTGGTGAATTGATCCTTTCACCATCATAGAAAGTCCTTCTTTGCCACTTGAAATAGTTTAATCAAAGTCTATTTTGTCTGACATTAAAAAAACAAAACAAAACAAAACACAACTGCTGTCTTTTGTTGACTACTTGCGTAGAATGTTTTACATTCTGTTACCTTTTTTTTTTTTTTTTTTTTTGTACTAGGGATTGAACTACTCAGGGGCACTTGACCACTGAGCCTCCTTCCTGGCCCTGTTTTGTATCTTATTTAGAGACATGATTTCACTGAGTTGCTTAGGACCTTGCTAAATTGCTGAGGCTGGCTTTGAACTAGTGATCCTCCTGCCTCAGCTCCCAAGTTGCTGGGATTACAGGTGTGTGCCACCATACCCTGCCCATTCTTTCATTTTTAACTTACATGTGTTCATAGATGTAAAGAAAGTTTCTTGCAGACAGAATGTTGTTGAACGATGTTCCTGTTGTTCTTGTTTATGCATTATGTCAATATTTATCTTTTGTTTGGGGAAATTCACCCATTTACATTTAAAGTAATAATTGATTGGAAAGGATTTACTATATACATTTGGTTATTTATTTACTTCATGTATGTCTTAAAGGTTTTTGTCCTTTATTTCCTATATGATTGACTTCCTTTGTGTTTGATTATTTTTAGGGACACATTTTGATTTTCTTATTTCTTTGTGCATATATTCTACAGATTTTTTGTGAGTGATTATCAAGGGGACTACATAAAATGTTCTAAAGTTGTAACAATTATTTTAAGCTATTAACCATGTAATTTCAACTACATCTGAAATTACTACTTTATAGCTGTACTCCAGCCAATTATATGCTATTCAGTCACCAGTGAAATATCTATAATGTATTCATTAGAATAGAGTTATATTTTAATGCTTTTGACTTTTAAATCTTATAAAAAATTATAATCTCACATATTCTTATATTTGTCTATGCATTTATCTTTACCAGATTTTGGCCTCAAATTACTACCCAGTTTCTTTTAATTTCACATCAACAAATTTCTAATATCTCATGTAGGGTCAGTCTAGTGGTAACAAACTCCCTAGGCTTTTGTTTACCTGGGAATATGTTAATTTCTCCTTTATTCCTGAAGGAAAATTTTGTGAGATATAGCATGCTTACTTGACAGATTTATTTTTCTCTTAGAATATCTTTCTACTACCTTCTGGCCTACAAGGTTTCTGCTAAGAATTCTGCTGATAATCTTATTGATGATCCTTTGTATATGACAAGTTACTTTAGTCTCACTGCTTTGAAAATTCTCTTTGTCTTTGTTATTTGACAGTTTGATAATGATGTGTCTCAGTTTGAGCTTATTTGGATTTATACTATAGAGAATTCATTCAGCTTCTTGTACTTTTCTATACTACATGATTTTTGTTTTAAATTGGGGAATATTTTTGCCATTATTCTTAAGATAAGCTCTGTCCTTCCACCTCTCCCCAACCCCTTTCTCTTCCCATTGTGCATAAATGGGCCACTTGATGGTATCCCATAAGTTCCTTTACTGATGTCTTCTGTCTGAACCTACTCTTGAATATCTCTAGTGAATTTTTCAGTTCAGTCACAGTACTTTTAAGCTTGGTTCATTGTAGTAATTTCTGCCTTTCTGATGTTATTTTTAGGGTACTTTGAAAAATATAATTTTCCCAATTTTCATGAGTTCTTCATCTGTATTTTCCTTTAGGTCTTTAAGGATATTTGAGATATTTTGTTTAAAGTGCTTGTTTAGTAAGACCAAAGACTGCATTTCTTCAGGGATGGTTTCTGAAGTTATTCCCCCCCCCCGATATATTTCCATTTTTTGTATGCCATGTGATCTTTTGTTGAAAACTGAACTTTCAAATAAAAGAAGTTGTCACTTCTCTCAATCTTTGTAATCTGGATCTTTGCAAGAGAATATCTCTAGGGATTTTAATATCTTCTAAGGTATATCCTGAGTACATATTTTCCTTGCTCCTGTGGTTGTGCTATTTCCCCCCAATTAGCCAGTATACATAACTACTTGTAAATACCTTAGTTTCCTTAAAAGATTCCCTTTTACTTCTTTTAGGTGTCTTAGCTATTATATTTTGTTTCTCTGCCTGGGCATCTGGTTTCTGGTTCCTGGGCATCCTCAAGTAATCCCCTTGCAGTATTATAAATCATGCATGTTCTTTCTCACAGACTTCCCACACCAGGGAAAGAATGAGAAAGAAAATAAAATTGCCATAAAATGTCCTATCATTTTGAATGTAACTTTTTCATCATTAGTGTTTATTTTAGTGCTGCAGATCTTTGCTAATTTCCAGAGCTCCTATGAAGTTATTTTAGTTAGTTTCTAGTTGGTTAATTAGTATTTACAGAGAAAAACAGGGCCTAATGCTGCCAAATCTATTATGTGATTGACAACAGTTCTATGGATTTGAGCAAATATAGAGATTTGTGTAATCACTGCCACAGTCACATCACAAAAGAGTTAAGCTTCAGAAAAACCTGATCACCCTATCAAATTCCCTCTTGTTGTCCCTTTGTAATCACACTCTACATTCTACCCCATAGAATCATACCATACTCACTACTCTTTTATTTATGGATGTTATGTCCTGGGTGATATTATAGATCAATATATGTGTGCCCTTACTTAATATTTTAATGAAAGCATACTTTCCCACCATTATTTGTTTAACTGATTCCATATGCACATATACAATTATCTTCTTTCCTATAGAGTTTTCAGATAATATAGTGATGTGTTTAAGTATGGATCATTCGACTATTGTGTTAAAATATCTGTAGGATAATTAGAATTTCTATGTCAAAAGATATGTGAATTTTTTATTTTAATAGATATTTCCAAATTATTGTCCAAATTTTACCCCAATTTGTTCCTTCATTATATTGACTTTCACTCCATACCCCCATTAATTAACAATGAGTATAATATTTGCAAATTATTGGAAATCTTATGAAAGAAAATTGCTTTATAGCTATGGATTTTGCATTTACTCAAAACGAACAAGACTGGCATTTTTCCCTTTCAGTTTTTGTTTTCATTTTTCTGAGTATTTATTTCTTGAATCTTTTGCCCATTTATATTTGTTTTCCTTTTATGCTGTTTAGAAGATCTTTGTACATTGAAGAAATTAGTCTTCCATCTGTCATAATTTTTTCAGTTAGCTATTTGTGTTTTTACTCTACTTGTGATATTTTGTCATCAAAATTTCTAAATTTTATGTGATTATTTTATTTATAACTCATTTTTCTCAAATATGTTATGCTTAGGTAGGCCTTGTCTTTTAGTTTATAATAAAATTCAACAGTATTTTATTTTTTCTTTAGTTTTATATTCCACATTGAATCTTTCATCAATTTAGCTTTATGTGCTATAAAAACTTAGTTACAGGTCTCACTTTATATTATTTTTCTCAAATGGGAAATGCATCAATGGACACATCTTAAGGAGAAATATACTTTCTTCCATGCATTGTAAATGCCAGTTTGGGGAACTACTACATTTCCCAATGAAGTTAGGTCCATTTCTGGATTATCTATTCTATATATTTGACCTATCTGTTTCTTAGCCTCATTGCCAAATTTCTTTAGTTGTTCTGCCTGAATAAAATATTTCATTTTATGCTAAGGTTGATCAAACTTCATTATATTCCAATATCTTCACTCTCAAAAACTAACATTGCTTCTTCCTCTTCAATATAACTATAGGCATATATTTCACACTCACTAGTTGTTAAGGAAATAACCTCCTCTCTCTTTCTCTAATAGCTGTATCTTTTCCTGATCAAGAGCCCTAGAAGATTTTTTTTTAAATCAAAACACCATGTATGCTCATGTGATAAAATGCCACTCTTTTTTTTCTTTAAATTTTAAACTTCTCAAAAACAAGAGCCTTAGAAAAATCTAATTCTAAACTAAATTCCCATTTGAAGGGGCTTAAAAAATACTTAACTGGTTATCTAAGCCCAAAACTTGCACAAGTTCCTGAAAGATACTACTATCTACCTCTATTTTTTATTCTCACTTTCTTTATGGTTTTGTCTGTCATTACTGTTTTTCTTAATGAAAGAAAGTAGACCATAATTCAGGTATGTCTATAATGAAGAATGAATTTGGGGAATCACTGAGACTTTAGGGAATCAAGACAATAATACTTCATACTACATATTAAGCTAACTTTCATAGAGAAATGTTATAATATATTCTTTGCTTTCAACCAGTTTCTTTGACATCTGGGGATGCCTACCTGGAATTCTAAGTCTTCTACTCATTTACTGAGGTTTCTAAGTCTGCTTGTTTATTCTTGAGAATCCTTCACTGCATATGAGTCCATTGGGTAAATACAAATATGTGGTCAGAGATCTTGCTTAAATTAAGAATCTCTTACCTTTGACAGTGTGGCAAAATATCCTTTAAGCAAATCTCAGAGCATTCAAAATGAAAAAATTTATGCTACACTAGAGCAATGTTAAAAATGAAGCACAGAAATAAAAGATGCATTTAATGTGCTATTTTCTTATTTTTTCACTAAAGTATATGAGTTATAAGAGCCAATAATACATTTATTCATATTTTTCCCTACGGTTACTCCAACACTAAGATTCTATCTCTCACTCCTCTTTCTGTCTGTTACACACACACACACACACACACACACACACACAATTTATTATTTTTACCAAAGTTCCTTCTAGTTTCCAAAGTCTAAGGTTTTAAGTGTTAGAATATTTTTAAAAGTGATCTTTTAATTGCTAGTAACCATTTCTCCTCAGTTGGAAAATTCTGGTCAAAGTAGGCTCTGATTAAGAAGTTGTAAATAATCATTAACTACCATCCTACCACCAAATATCAAGAATTTTAAAAATTAATTCTTTTTGTAGATTCACTATGTGGTAGTCAGCTTTTTAACCACTGTCACCAAAATAACTGCAAGAACAACTTAGATGAAAAAAATTTTATTTTGGCTCATTGTTCAGAGATTCAGTTTATGGTTGGCCAACTCCATTGCAGAACATGGACTATGGGTGTGGTGAAGGTCATCTGCTCAGCTCATGGCAGTCAGGAAGGAAAGGGAAAGAAGGGGGCCAAATAGATATTAGTCCAAGGCCACACTCCCAGCGACTTTTTCCTATAGCCATACCCCATCTGCCCACAGTTACCACTCAGTAGTGCATTCAAATTATTAATCCATCAAAATAAATGAGTACACTGATGAGTTCACAGCTCTCACAATCCAATCTTTTCAACATCGCTTAACACATGAGCTCTTTGGGGGACACTTTTAGATCCAAACCATAACACAACACAAGTAGCTATGCTAACAAGGCATACCTAGCGTTGATAAGAATTAACTGAGTTAGGGTCAATGGTGATCCGGTCAATGTCAATAAATGATTATTCACTAAAAATAAACATGAGTACTTAGGTGACTTAAAAGTTGAGTCAAACATTTATTACTGATTCATTTTAAACCTAATTTAAAAATGTCTTCTTAAAAAGAATTATGAATCCTAACAAAACAAGTGAGTAAATTTTGATTAAGAACTGATATTCAATGAATCAAAGATTTTTAAGATGTTTTTCTACCTTTAGTTTAATATATGGCCAAAAATCAAGGCAAACAAATAAACTAAAATTTTAAAGTGTGCTTTTATCAGACAACTTGTTATTCTTGTATAAGTTTAATTTTTAAATTATAGAATAACTTGTTCACATTTTGTTCTTATGGTAACCTCCCTTTTTCTAGTTTGCCATTTGACACAAGCATAGCACGATAAATAAATCTGGAGGAGAAAAAGTAGAAAAAAAAGTACTATTATTCAATGTTTATTATTGTCAAAAATTATATAAAGAATCTGCTATATTTTTGCAAGGAAGGACTTCATGGAGCAGTGAGTTCATCTTGCTCTCCCTATGAATGTCACATTTACTAATGGGTAGGCTAGTTATTTAAATGAAGATATATGAATGTTCTCTATAAAGAAAAAATTATCAATGTCCTGTACCAACACATCTCATCCTGATCAAAGCTTTTTCTAATGTTTACATATTTGGCTTTTCTAAAATCAGATATTTATTTCTGAATAAGTCTTAATTTGACCCACCAGAAACTATTGGTCATATATATTCATGCTGAGGGAGTTTCCATTGGATCTTTGTCTGCATCACACTAAATGCCAAGTAGTGTTTTTTGTCTGCACACTGCTGGCCACTATTGCTCTCAAGTAGATATATTTAATGGCATGTGACTTTGCTGCCCTCCTGTGGCTGCTCCTTGGGGGTACCTAGATCGTGGTTTATGTCTCTGGGTTCCAGTGACCCTTTAACTAGGGGAGTCCATGCTTCTACACTGACGACTCTGCCACACTTGCACAACCTACCTCTCAACTGATACCAACCAATGGACTGAATGAATAAGTGTTCTACAAAGTAATTCTAAGCATTTCTCTATTTGGTCCAGGATTCCAGAAACAATAAGCCAGCAACACATCAGTTTTCCAGATAAACTGTACATTTTTCCCACTCTCTTCAGGATAAGAATTTTCTGTCCTATTGCAGAGATTGGCAATTTCTGGCTATGAAGAGAAAGTTGTAGATATTTTAAGTTTGTGGACCACACAGTCTCTGTATAGACTACCCGACTGTATCATGGTAGCATGAAAGCAGCCATGGATAATATGTAAATGCATAAGCAATGTTTCAATAAAACTTTATTCATAAACTTTATTTATAAAAACAGAGGGGGTGGGCATTGGTTTTGCCCCCCGGACTGTCATTTATCAAGTCCTACAGTTATTTTCTATTACATCATTGTTGAGATACCTTTCTTGATAAATTAATTGTTAATATATTTGAACAACTTAATAAGTGTCCATTTGAAATCAAGCATACAATTTTGAAATATTCCTTTCATAAATGAATTTATACAAATTCTGACACTTGCTAGTCTAAGTTTTCTACACTATTGTTATACTTACTAAGTTGCTCTATGATTTCTTTAAGAGACTTCTTCAGTTATCAAGCAGTCCATTACAAGCCATATAAATACATCATGTTCAAAAAAATGCCTCTTCATGGAGCAGCATATCCACATTACTCAAGGAGTACAATGGACACTATTCTTTTTCTGCAAACATTGCCAATGCCCCATATTCAGAGCTGCTAAGTACTGTCAATTTGCTTTGTAAATATCTTTCCAGTCCATCACAGTCTCTAGTTCTGACTCTTAGATGAATTCCATATTATAGAAAACATTCTCAAGTGTACTTTTGTGTTCTGCTTCTAATCTTGCATTTCTACATCATCATGTAAGTAACTGCCCAAATAGTATTTCTGTAACACAGATCTGACTTTATCTTTCCCCTGGTCCTGTGGCTTCTTAAAAATAAAATATAAACTCCTTATGTGACACCACAAACATTCATGAACAGTTTTCTTTCTGCAAACATTTTGCAAACCTCAATTCTTGGCCCCAAACCTCTTTCCATGACACTCTTACTTTTCACATAACAAGCTGCTCATGGGTTCCAATTCCACTGCATCCTTCCATCAACATTTTTATCAAGACTTTCTTCTTACCTCATTTTTCTCTTTGTCCTTTCATCATCATTCATCATCCACTTATCAATATTTCTTTAATAAACATTTTTGAGCACATTCTCCATTCCAAGGACACAAGATGTCTTCTTCCCTCCATTCCAGACATGGTTCCTCTTGCCTCATGTCCCCAGTACACTCTGTCCATACCTTCATTTATGTTTATTGTGCTCTCTGCAAAGTTTTTCCCCTTCTGTGTTTTATCCATTAGATTCTAAGTTCCTGAAAGGCAGAAGCATTTCCTTAGTAATCTTTTATATTCTTAGCACCATGTATTTTATGTGGAAGGTAGTGGTAAATATTGAATGAATAAATGAGAAAATGAATTAGTGAGCAAATAAGCCAGTGAGTAGACTAATGAATGGTTTCCTTTAAAGTTACCCTAATGAACAATGTCTTGCTGGCATTGGCTGAACATCAGAAAAGAGGTACAAAAAGATATAATGTTACTCAGACCTACATCTCTGAACTCCCTTGCGCAGAAATACCTTCTCATCTTATATAATATTTTAAAAATAGATACACTAGATGCTTTAGATTTTGATTCAGTGATGGCTCCCCCTATCCATGGAAGAACAAATCAGGTTCTCAAAATCCACCATGATGCTGCATTTCTGTGAGCCTAGTTGGCAAGGTCTGAAGCATTGTGACCCCAAGATATGGAGCAGCATTCCAGGGATAATACCCCAAGCTGAGATTGAGGCAGGGCCCTGGCTCTACTAACTAAGCAGGCCTATCTTCATCAAGGACAAATGTAGCTGTAATTTTAAGCACAGAAATGTTCACAGTTCTCCCTTCTAACATGTCTTTTAAAATGCTGATCTGGAAGACTGAAGCAACCCACTTGAGACTCATTCTCAGTATGGCAAAAGTTCTGAAACCCAGACTGCAAACTCTCAGGAAGCAGCTGGGTTCCTAATTAAAACAAATCGTTAATAGATTTAGCAGTCCAAATTTATGCTTTTCAATTAAAAATGCTATTGCAATTGGTATATCTATAAAAGAGTGTATGTGTTTGGGTGTGTACATGAATGTGTGTGTGAGTGTGTGTGTGTGTGTGCGTGTGCGCTTGCACTCACACAGGCAAAAACAAACCAACATACCTGCATTCCCAGCTCAGATACTCATGAGTTGAAGAGTCTATTATAAATCCTGGGTCAAAGCTAAGATACAAAGGTTAATTGAATCAATTCTTAATTGTTTTGGTAACTTCCTTGAGTCTCTACACATGTTTCAGAAATAGTTATGTGTGGAAAAATAGGACTTTCCTATCACAAATCTTTTAGGAGATTATTTTTTTAGCAACATTGAAAGGTTAGCTATCTTTGGAGAATGCATTATGTTCAGATTAAGTAAAGTAGACATTTGTAAGTTCACAGAGTTTTCTCAAGTCCACCCAGCAATTCAGTAGAGAACACCCTATTATACATATATGCATATAAACAGGACAGCATATCTGTGGATGAACAAGCTAATTTTTATCAATGAGATGGACATTCTATCTTGACCACAAGTTATCAGAAAATGTGCTAAGCAATAATTTATGGTGCCCATAAGCAGAGCAATTAACTCCCTCCTCACCTGGAAGATGAGTCCATTTGTCTTTATTTCATTCAGCTATTGCTCTATTTGCTTTAGCTTTGTGGTCATACAGTACCGAGAGCCCAGATAAAAGTCCTGAAATCACATATTTCACCTCTTTCACCCACTCGAAAGCTGTTGCTATATTTGCACCATCATAATGTATCTATCCTAAACTAGCATGGAATTTTAGCAATGAAATGACAGAAAATTCATCCCTTCATCTTTAGTATTGGGAAGACCTGGAATCAGGAAGAAGGCATCATGAATTCTGGATTAGTGTACACACTATTTTCTTGTAAATAGTAGAGGCCAACTATCTGGAAGCCTTTTTGTTCAACTTTCAATTTAAAATTCCTTTAAATTCTAAAAACTTTGAAATTTTAAGTTTCAAATTCAAAAATTCATGTTTTGTTAGGAGGTTTCAAGACAATTTTAGGAAGCACATATATAACCCATAGTAGGAACATAATAATTGGGTACTATATAATAAATACACTTGAAAACATTTTTCAATATGTATTTTTCCTTATCTTTCCTCTCTTAAATCTTATCCTCTGACATTCCTGTTCTTTCTGATTTGCTTTCAAGTTATATCAAGGAGCTTCAGATTCCAGACTAATGCTGGATGAAAAGGTATACTTTGCCCTGTGCAAAGGCCCCATTATTGGGCCTCCATGTGGATGTAACATCATGCAGTCATATGCAAAGTCATGTATGCATATATGTATACATAATAATCTGAGTTTCTCCCTGTTCTTCAAGTTCCCATGATCCCAAATCACAGTTATAATCTGTGACTGTATAAGATTCATATCTAAAATCCCAGAACACTTTTTTAAGCCAGGCAAAATGATACTATGGTAAGATATCAACACTGTACATGAGGAAGCATAATGGAATTTGAATGTTGACTATACTATCTTACACTTGAAGATTGTAATCTTTGGGGTAACATTAGAAAGAGAGGAATAACTAAAATGTAAACACAGAAGATTGACAAAAATATGGGCTCCACTTAAAGAATGGAGGAAAGAAAAAATCAAGGAATAAATACTAAATGGGATAAAGAAAACAAATGCAAAGAAGGGCAACCGCTAGAAACATCAGGTACTACATTAAATGCAAAAGAACTAATTACTCCAATTAAAGAGCAAAGACTGCCAGGCTGGATTTTTAAAAAGAGCAAGACTTATCTATGTTCTATTTATAAGAAACTTAAAACATAAAACACAGGCAGGTGAAGAGTAAAATAGTTCAAATAAAAAATGCTCCATTCAATAAATAAGTTTAAGAAAGCAAATATAACCAGAAGCTGAGGCGCAGGCCTATAATCCAGGGGCTCAGGAGGCTGAGGTAGGAAGATCTCAAGTTCAAAGCCAGACTCAGCATAAGGAAGATGCTAAGCAACTCAGTAAGACCCTGTCTCTAAATAAAATACACAATAGGGATAGGGATGTGGCTCAGTGACCAAGTGTTCCTGAATATCCCTGGTACCCATCCCCATAAAAAAGAGAAAGAAAAAAAGAAATCAAATGTAGCTATAGCAGAAAGTGTAGAATTTTTCTTTGTCTCTTTCAGTTAATTCAATCTCTTCATTTCACAGTTGAGGAGCTACACTCCAAGATCAATACTCTTTGTCTCTTCCTTTCATCAGGAGATGAAGAGAAATATTTCATATTGGAAAAAGAGTCAATGTATCATGAAAATCTAACAATATAGCAATCCTAAATACATATCCACAGTTTCAAAATCTGTGAAACAAAAATCAACAGACCTTAATTGAAAAATTGACAATGACCTGGAGATATTAGTATAATTATTAAGTAAAATCCTCTCTTTATTATTGATAGATCAAAAGTTTTTAAAGGGAGACCATCATCTGTCTTATTGACTGGTTATATGATTTTCCTTTATTTCTGTGTATTAGAGGGGGAACTTATCCCTTGGAAATGGACTACAGAATATAAATTATTCTTCTTGGATATGTGGTTTTGAGAAGATGTTTCGGGAAAGGGGGAAAATACCTTGATGAGAAAACTCGGGGGCGGGGGTGCCTATTTAAAAACTGATTTTATTTATTTTGTACAATTCTCTGTTTTCTTCCATTTCAATTCTCTTCCTGGTTTATGTCTCCCATGTCTCCATCATTGCCTTTCAAATTTATGGGATTTGCTTTTTTTTTAACATAAAAATAACCTCATTCAGAAAAGTAAAATATGAACCAAAAAGAAAGCAGTCAGATCTAGACAAACTTACTTGCTGCAATTCCCCTAGAGACCCATGACCCATACTCTTATTTTGGAGGTGGTTCATTCCAAAGAGGTGTCCATGGTCATACTCCATTACAGTGACTAAGTTACCCAGCTGCTTCAGGCCACAGTCTTCAGATTCCATGCAGGAGGACCAGTTGATGTGACCTATACCCCAAAGACTCCTGACAGTAAGACAGGGGTGCAGTTAAGCAGGATTGTTGTTTGGATGAAAGCCATCACACTCTCAGAGACATTAAAAAAATTATTTGAAAAGGGTGATATTACATCCTGTTGGGGAACCATCAAGTCTCAGTTCTGGAGGTGGACTTGGAGCTCAGTTAACTCAATCTCTTCATTTCACAGTTGAGGAGCTACACTCCAAGATCAAAAGAGATGGGTTCAGATACTTGTTGTGGTTTAGAGATGATCCTAGTTTAGAACCCAGTTGGACCACTGGGGATCCCCAGATGGAACAATGAACTGTGCTTCTTCTATGAGAAGAGGGTTGGGAGAGAGAGACAGGGTGCAGAACACCTAACCCAGCAGGTGTAGCTCACAGTCTAGTCCTCTAGGAAGTTTCTCCTTCATATGCCACAACTCACTCTTCCCAGAAACAGTTTCAGCACATATTCTCACTCCTATTTCCATTTCCTCTGCCAAGAAAGACAGCATCATTGTGTTAGCACGTCAAACAAGAGCACCACAGGAACTCTCCAACCTGCTTTAATGCTCGCTGTCACTTTTCTCTCAAAATATCAAAAGACCATATAACTATCACCCTGGAAATAATAACTAACAAAAGAAGCATCACCAAAATGACTGATTTTTAAGGGGGGCACTTAATTTGTCATTTGGTTTTTACTTTGAAGTTTTCTCAAGGATATGACATAATATTTTGCAGGAATTTCTGCTTACAGTATATTTCTAAATAGATAATTCATGAACTGCCCTGCTGTTTCTAAGGAATCTGTCAGGACCGTGCGTTTTCATAAAAAGAGGAAAGAGAGGAAGCTGAGTCACAGAAGCCTCAACTCACCTAGGTAAGAGTTTAGACTTCCTGTTTCCCTTCCTGGTACCAAAGTGGAGTTGTCATAGTTCATGAACTTCTGCCCAGAAATATCTGGAACCATCTTCCTAAAGACAAAGTCTAGGAACATGTGAAGCACGTACTTTGAAAGTTATGCTGAGGTTCTGTGCCCCCTAGTAAAGTGCTCTTTAGAGCAGGCATAAGGCAGGAATGGCACTGACCTTTCTTCTAGAAAGAAAATGGTACTTTGTAATTTTTTTTGCTATTATTTAGGAGAGATGAATTAGATAGAGACAAATGTTACAATGCAGATTATATTTTTGCCTGCATCTCAACTAAATGGGAGAGCACATGATCTAGTAGGAATGCACTCTAGAGTTAGATTTGGGTTAAAATTTTATATCACCTACTTAAGAGCTCTGTCACCTTACAGAATCTATAGGACCTCGTTGATCATCTACCACTTGTACAGTAAAATGAAGATTTAAAATGATATCTCTGCCTTGGACTGGATGTTGGAAGGATTAGAAATAATAAATATGAAGTGCCTGGCATTTTGTGCTGTGCATGCTCAACAAATAGAATCACTCAGCATTAATCACATCTCAAATTATGGCAGGGCAGTCTCTGAGTATAGGAGACTACTGACCCTTCTTGCAAGCTATTTGGCATAAGGTATATTAAACTCATTGCTCCGGAGGGATGTTGGGCATCATCTGCTTGAAATAAACAAATTCAATTATTCTACAATGTAGTGGTCGGGCACAATTCACTTCCACTCACAGGTGTGTAGTGAACACATTAGAACAGTGTGAATATTTGGGAAAACTATTGGGGTGTGGGATAAAGAATGCATCACAAATTCCTTAGGGCTCAAGCCAGCATTTCTGAGAATTCCTTTGAAATGAGAAAAAAAAAAAAAAAAACATTGACCTGAAAGTGAGGGGGAAAGAGAAGAGGGAGGGCTCTGAGATCTGAGATTCCACTCCTGACTATAGAGGTCACATGACCCTGACACATAACTTTTACTGAGTTGACTATATCTCACTTCCTGAAAGTGCCTGTCCCTTGTGCTCACTTTCAAGGACTTGGCCAATCTCCTTTTGTAAATAGAACAATGCTTTATATTTCTCTATTACTCTAGAGTGACTATATCAATAATGCAGGAAATGCATCTGTCCAGCAGAATGAGATTATTTTTCTGATTTCGGTTGACAGTTATGGTAATAGTTTGGCAAACAATCTACTCCACCATCAATGACCACAGATTACAGCTGTTTTTAAAAATCTCAGTCACTTCTGGAAACTGGGAAGATGTATTGCACATTGGGAAAGAGACAGAAAGACATGCCGTAAGCCTATGGTAGAAAAATTCTTAACTCTTTCTGTATATAAAGTGCTAAGGAAATTTTAGGGATAGCAGAACATGCTGTCTGTGGACACACTCCAATGAGAACGGGGTGAGAAATGACAGTGAGAGAAGAGACAAATATTGCCAGAGGGACCATGAGGTATTAGGGGAACCCCAGATATTTCAGAGAAAAGCATTTTTATATTGATAAATTTTCCAAGTCACCCAGGAGTTTCTGCACATAATTATAGAGGAGAAAAATTTAAAAGCACAATATGATCCCTTCCATATTGTTATTGATGAATAGAGGCACTAGCTGGTTAATCCAATAATAACGACCAAGCCCAAGATTTTTATATCCCTGCTTAAAAAATAAACACACCTTTATACTATGATGCAAAAAAAAAAAAGAGAGAGAGAGAGAGAGAGAGCTCATGTATAATGGCATAATTTGGTGTGAACATATTCTATATACAGAGATGAAAAATTGTGCTGTGAATGGATAATTTTTATGAATGCAATGCACTCCACTATTGTCATATATGTAAGAAATAAATTAAAAAATAAAATAAAATAAACACACATCACTGAATTTTCCCAAGGAGGTGATGAATTGAAGTTGATTTTTTTTTAAATTGGAATTTCTTAAGTCTTAACAAAACAAGCTTCTCCTGAAAGCCCATACCAGCTCTGAAATAGGCTTTATTTCAATATATATTTTTATCAGTTAGAATTTCTTCTTTACTTCCGTTTCATAAGAGGCAGAATGCTGACCTTGCTAGTAGCCTGTGACCCTGGCATTTGGCCAGCCATTGTTACCCAGGGACCAGAAGGCAGAATGCTGGCTGTGCAGGTCTTCCAAGGTGCAGGATTTCTTCCCTCTGAGTTACAAGGGAAAGCCTTAGGAAGAGCAGCTGTTAAAGGAGGGGGCGTGGGGCTGTGCACATGCCTCATATCCAGGTGAGTTCATTTTTCTTGTGAACTTTTCACCTAGGCCCCAATTAGTATCCTATTAACCTCCTTAAATATGGAATTGCTAAGATCTTAGAGTACTCCAAAATGGACTATTAGCCAGCCCATTTCCTGGCTCCATCAGATGAAAATGCCAAAGTAGGTCATACGACAGAATTACCTTGATTAATATTAGCTCTCTTACATGGGCCATGATGTCATGCAAGGTAATGGAGATTCAAATTCAGTGCATCATTTCAATGACTGATTAAACATGGGATTAAAAAAAAAACATTTACAATTCTAGGTTTATAAGAATTCCCCTTTTTAATATGACAAATATTTCAAACATGCTAAATTGATCAATTATACAAATGGTGACTTCCCTTGAATATGATTTTTAATGTGCATATTCTCCAAGGCCTAATGTGGAAAAAGGTTTATTTTCCTCAGTAACTATGACATTAGATCAGAAGCTGTCAGTATTATGTCCCATTGCTAGTCATAGATGCAGGCTGCTTTTTAAGTACACTATGAAGATGCTGTTGCTACTCCAAGAGCCTATTCAGAATGACATTTGCAAATATAAATAGCTTTGCTAATTCACTGAGTAAAAGTCCCAGAAAACTTCACATCTTTTATTATCTATTCCTACAGGACTTCCTTAAAAGAGTACTTAAGAAGAAACGTATGTTCTAACATCTCACATATTGGTGCAATTTCTTTACAATAGACAGATTTAATTTGTTTTTATGTATAAAGAAGCTTTAGAGACTTATTAGCAATTTCAAATACTGTAGCACAATATGTCAAACAAATCTAAATTTTATTACTACAAGTAAACTTATTTAGGTGAGTTTTTTTTCTTAAAATATATACTATAACAGGTTCTTTAAAAGGCTATTTGTTTTCTGATTAATCATTTTACTTAGAAATAATAAAACCTTTGGATGTAGCAGTTATGCTATAAAGTCAGGATCACTTTTCTACATCCTTTTCCTATATCATCACATTTTACTTGGGGCATAGCATGGTGGGAGAGCACTTGCCTACCATGTGTAAGGCCTTGTGTGTGATATTCAGAATCCAAATAAATAAATAAATAGATAGAATATACCATTTTAACACTGAGGGCTCCTTCCTATAATAGTCTACCTTGTATATTCATTTTTGCAAATTCACTAGCAAGTCATTCTACTTTTAATAGCTTTATGAAGCACCTGTGGATTTCAAACATTTCACTTTTCTAAATCAGGGATTCATGGGTAAATACCCACTTGGCACAGACTGGAATGTGAAAAGGTCTAGACAAAGTGGCTGCTAAGAAATCATAGAGATCGTTCTCCCTCTCTGATCAGTCCACTGATTAATCACCAATGAACTATTTCCTTCAGAAGCTACCTCAATAAATGAAGAACTTGCCACATCCAAGGGATTGGAAGTTGGACATGAATATTTATGCACTTGAGCCGAATGTGAGGTTGATGGAGACAAGGGAGCTTTAGTGTCCTCATCTTCACCCTCTGAAATACAACTTCTCTTTGAGGTTGAAAAGCTTTCTAGGATCTAGGTGACAAGCCATCCTGATCAGAGAAATTCAGCTCTTATAGTTACCATCAGATTATTCCAATCCATGTGGCATCCATTGCTTGCCTTAGCTAGCAAAGTTGTGCATCTGAGACATCGTGTTGTAACATTGGAACAATAATATGGATTAATGAGTGTGGTTAGGAATGTAACATGTTTCTCGATTGTCTTTATTCAGAAATCTGTGAGTCTGTCCAACTCATATATAAACAGTATGAGCAAATATACATACATGTATATATACATATATGTAGTTAAATATATATGTATATATGATATCTTTATCTATTTGTTCATTTCCTAAGCAACATAAGATGTTTCATATAATTAAAAATAACAGAATTTGAACTCAGAGATTTAGATTTAGATTGAGATTTCTTCCCATTTCCTTATGTTTTATGTTATGTTTGTTCATAATTGCGAAAAAATACATGATAATCTTTAAATGATTTAAAATTAAATAAAGTTAAAAACTCAATTTCTGGCTTTCTCTAGCAATTTTTCAAGTGGTCAGCGTATGGACACTTCTATTAAACAGCATTGATCTGGAGTGAAAAAGGCCCTTTTACTCCCAATCTACAAATCCCAATTCCCTTCCCAATTGTAAATCCTGTTTAAGGTTTGGTAAAGTACCTTCAGATGCTTTCTGTGTATTTACAAAAATGCCCTATTTTGTCATTCTGTAAATTTTGATGTTTATCCGATTCACAGAGCAATGGATCTCTGTCATTTTTCTATTTCTGACTTGTGAATCAATGGCTGTCTTTTAAACAATCACATGCTATTTCATAATACCATGCTGTATTAAAAAATATTTAATGGATATTTACATTTCTTTGCATTTCACTATTTTATCAGTTAAGATGAAATTAATATCTTTGTTAGATAGTTACAAATATAAATATGTGAACATTTTCTTATAAAAAAAGACTCCTGAAAGTGGAAAATCAGTTCCCTTTCCTTTCTCCCTTGTGCAATCTCTCTGGGATATTTTGATTATAGAATCAAGATCTTCAAAACTCTACTTAAGTATCACATCTTCAAAAAAATGTTGACCTGCTCTGTCCCCTTCCCCTATGATTTTATAAGTCTCTTTCCCCTATCTCCTCCCACTGCCTACTCTCTATAAAATCGGACAAGACCCTACATTTACAATTTTTGATTGTTTGCTCAAATTCCTTTCCTTCTTGTCAATGAACCTAAGATTAGAGTCACTTGATCTAATGTTGTGCCTTACCACAAGGTAGATGTAAAATGAATGTTCATTAAAAGAAGCAGTTTTAAAGAGAATGTCCTCTGCTCTGTGTTGACCATGCCAGAGGTGGGCAGCCGGAAATGTCTTCATCCCCAGCAAGCCACAGTGAACGAATTCTCTCTCACCATTAGTTTCTTGCTTGTCTTCAGTGAATATGATGGTGCATAACTAAGAAATCTGAATCTTCTGGGTCTAGTGGGAAATTTTAGAGTGTTTTTCCTTCCTTGCTTCTCCCAGCCTGTTTGTGCATCTTTTCTTGCTTTCCTTAAGCCCCTCCCTTGCAAAGTATCAGAACTCACTTCTGGTAGGTTAGAGTTTCCTCACCTCACTGTAACAACATTAAGAGAGACGAATTTTCCCAAAATGAGACTGGCCAGTGAACTGTGATGCCAGGGTAATTCCATTACGTTCATAGGCTTTGAGTCTGTTAGAATCACTCAAGTGGAGCAATGCTGTACTTGAAAAGGAAAAAGATATGGTAACTGCTGGTGGGAGGTTGTGTTCTTCAGAGCATATTTCCCAGTTTGGAAGCCTGTGTTTCAACAAAGGAAAAGCCTTCAGGAAGAGTCATTGATGTCACTAAAACAATTCCAAAGTGTTGGCTACAACAGGTTAAAGAAGTCCAGGCCAGTTTTCTCCATTTGCCTCTTGCCTAGGATAAAGTTAAAATATACAGGCTTCTGATTTTAGGCAAATTAGTTCACCAGTTTTGAAACTTTCTAAATTTGCTTTGCTATTGTGGTATTCAGACTTCTTAGAGTTGGGATTCATGAAGAAGAGTACAAGAGAAAATAATGTGAAGAAGAATGGCCCTCTGAAAGAAACTTTCAGAAAAGAGAAGGATAGCTTTTGCCTGATATACATGGATCACTTAAATTCATGTAAGTGTACATTCTACCATATGAAAAGTTGGCCTTCAATGTGGGTTAAGTAGATGTAGGAAGGAGCACGTATTTTGTTGCGCTATTTTCCTTCTAAAAAATATTTCTCAAATTTAACTCTGATTCACCAGTGTGCTATAAAGTTCTCTTGGAAACACCAAAACCTCATCCCAAAGTTTGGCATTCCTTTTGCATTGTCTGTGTACAACTGACATGACGTTCTGTTGGATGTTGATAGCTACTAGATGAGTTATGAACAGTTACTAACATGTGATATTGATAAGCTAAAATTAGCATGCCAAGGGAGCTCACTGTAGACCTTAATCCTGTATGGTGCCAGGAAGTCTGGCTGCTACAAAAAGCTTAGTAATGTCAAGAAGCTCCCACCATTTAGGTAGGCAAGCACCTTGTTGGAATTCCCAGTTTCCAGGAAGTAGGCTTTGCTGTCAATGCATCATTAGTGTCTTATTGAGTTGTCCTTGGTTTTTAATTGACTCTAAGTTTGCATTAATATTTTACTTTCGTTGCTTGTTAGGTTCCGTGTAATTGCTTTGCTTGATCATCGTGATTGCTAGGTTTTGGGTGCTGCTTCCTCAAGGGTCCTAGGAACCCCTCATGGACCGGACAAAGCACGTGTCTTACAGGGATGATATGGAGGCACAAGCTAACATGCACTGAGACTCACTAGTCCCTGGATATTTTTAAGCACTTTAATTATCTGGTTTATTTCACTCAACCCAACTTAAACTGTAGGCAACTTGATTTTTATTTCCCAGACTTTTCTAATGTCTTAGTCCAATCCTCTTTTTAAAACTACTCCACTGTTTGAAGTGGTTTACTTTTTTCCTTCAATAGTTATTTTTAAAGCTATCAAATATGCTAACATAATAGCCTAATAAATATACATGTGTTATTTACTAACTTTAAGAATTCGTGAACATTTTGTCCTGTTTCACCCTTTTACTTTTTGCTTCAAGTGATGCTTCACCATTAAGTACTAACCTGGGCATCTCCTAAAACATAATGGTATTATTCCACAGAATTTCAATGTCATTTTAACAACTAAGAACATAAAACTTGTATTATATTATGTAATATCTAACTTGCAGTCTACATTCATATTATCCAGTTGCCCCCAAATGTATTTCATCATTAAATTTTGAACACAAATCAAACCAAGGTTCTCAAATTAGGTTTGACGATTTCTATACTACTTTTAATTTTTTTTCGAAACATTGACATTTTGAAGACTCTAGGCCAGTTGATTGTAGAGTCTGCCTTATTTTACATTTGTCCGATTGCTTTCTCAGGTTGTCATTTTTCCTCTTATCTTCTATATTTCTTATAAGTTAGAAAAACAATTATATATATTATTGATTAGATTTATGCTCAACATTTTTGGCAAGGTCAATCCATGGTAATGAACTCTTTCTGTGGCATTACCTCAGGATTATACAACAAACTCTGTTTCTATCAGGATGTTTGCTTTGTTACCTTTGTTAATATGTTAACTGATGTATATGTCCCTTGTAACAGTACGTTTTTCCTTTTGTAATTGTACTCCACTGGGTGATTATATTCATTTCCTATTGTTGTTGCAACAATTACCACAAACAGCAGCAGCATCAAACAATGCAAAGAGATATTTTATGGTTTTGTAGGTTAGAAGTCCAACACAGATCTCTTTAGTCTAAATCAAGTGTTAGCAAAGCCTGGTTCCTTTCTGAAGGACCATCACTTAGCCAATATTATCTGATCATGTCCTTCTCCAGTCATATCACTCTGTTCATTTCTATGTTTCCTTCTAAGAATTTTTAAGCTTGTGATTAAACCAGCTGTTTTCAGACAACCCAGTATATGTCCTTAGCTTAAGAGGACTAGCAATGTTAACTCCAGCTGTGACCTTAGTTCCTTTTACCAGGTCATCTGACATATTCAGTGCTTTCTACAATTAAGACATAGACATATTTCAGCAGGCTATTATTTTACTTCCAACAGCAATACTTTGGCATTGGACTAAAAGACTACTCCCCAACAATAATTTCCCTGGTGGTTTTAAACTTTGCTGATAATGCTTGGCTGAGTCAGTGACTGGGGAATGGAGGCTTTGAGGAATACAAATTGGTGATCTTTTAATTATATAATTCCTTCTACCATTATTAGCTAGAATTATTCTATAAAGAAAAACTACATTATCTCCTTTATACATTTTGTATTCCTTTTCAATGTCATTCTGGGTTCTTAGGCTTTCAAAGTACTATAAGAAGTTATAATATATTATTATCACAATAGATTTGGTTTCAGTGTATGAGATTTGGCCATTTATAAACCTTTAACTACAGATTTTATGTATTTTTGACAATAAATTCTTACTTTCTGACATAAGAAAGTCTTACCCAAGGTCTAATGGTTAGAGATAGAGTAACACCTAGAGCTCTGGTCTCCTAGTGTGTCTTTTAATGTTATTTTTCACTAGAATACAAATTTTGTTGGGTAATACAAAGGGAGACACAATCTCTAAAGTCTGTACTAACACAGAATTCAAGAAATACAGGTACTATCACTGATGTAAGCTTTGAGTAATGAATTCGGTGATCCAAAATATTCACTCAGTGTTCCCCATTCTTAGTCCCCCACTGTTAAACACAGGACCATCTTTCATGGAGTACGAAGAAATTGATCTTGTATACTCAATATGTATGAAGAATTCATGTATGCTGAATTGTGAGATAATATAGCACAAATCTGAATGGAAGGTTTATAGACAGTTTTTAAAAATAGAGTCAGGCTAAGGAAACACTGCCAAGAGATGCCTCTGAAGTACTAGCCTCAATTATTTGGAAAGAAACACATTTGTCACCACTGTGGGATGAGTATGTTGTGTTGTCTTGGGTGCATTAATAGGTCTCCCACCTAAGTACCTAAAGGAAAGTTTCTAGCCACTCAGCCTCACTCTCCAATGTCCCAAGAGCAGAGTGTTAATAGTGTGGTAAAAACACTGGGGCAGCTGGTTCTGGGTTTTACATCACCAGAATGGTAGCTATGCAGTTACTGGAAGATTAGAATCAAGAATTTGACAGCTGCTGAAAGATTGCACTTTACTCTTACCACTGTGAGTTAAAAATGAGTACCAGGTCAAGCATTATTGAGATGAAACCATCAGCTCAGTTCTGGATTATTGACCCAGCAGGCGATTCTCTTTTGGAAGGGTTTCCTGCCCTGGTGGAAAGTTTCAGTTCTAATAGGGTTTTATTTGTTTGTGTTTTTTTTTTTTTCCCTGTAACCAATTGTCTCCCTTTTCCCTTGATTTTTCATCAAAGAAAAACAAAAACACAATGAGGTATATAGGTTCACAGTGGTTACTATTTGAATGTGTTGTTGGTTTATTTTTTCAGAAATGGTCTGCTGATCCATTTCTCTAAATGTTTAAAGTAGCATGACAGTGTTCTGGAAGTAGCATTGCTCTTGCCTGATATAAAAGGTCTTGAATTCAAAGATATTCTGATGGGCTGCAGAATAATGTCAAGGCTGGTAACACTTGGTATGTTTCCTGCCTCTCTCCCTTCTTTTTCTGATTTCTGGCCCTTCGCTTGACTTGTGCAAACTAAAGTAGATTCCTTGAGGCTGTTAGTTCAAATCAGAAGCTTCTGAATCCTTTATGGACATTCACTTAGTGAGAATCATAGATGTTGTTATCAGAATAAAACTCTCTGTAACAAGCAAGTCTGAAAAATAGCTCCACAGATTCATGTTTAAATTATACATGAAAGAGGACCCAAGGAAAGGAGATGAGACCAGCCTTGATTGATTGATTAATTGATTGATTGATTTTTGAATTAATTTCTTTGTAAAAAGTAAATTTAAAATATTCATGTCATTATAAGTTTGGGAAACCCCACAAGCCCAAGTTCTCAAGAATTGAAAGGAATCAAAACAAAAATCACACACTTGTCAATTTACCACAAGCCATAAGCAGTTGCTTCATGGAAACAAACATGACTTCAATCAAAAAAATCATGCATGCCTTTGGAGGATAGAAAAGAGTATTATCCTTATAGACTAATGAGCCAGAATCTTAACCATCACTTCCTAATAATACCTGCAAATAGGACTGAGGTAGTCACAAAGTAGTAGAGAGCTTGCCTGGGATTCATGAGGAACTGGGTTCATTCCCCAGCACCAATGAATGAATGAAAGAATGAATGAATAATTTTTAAAAGTACTTGTAAATAAAAAAGCTGCTTTCTATGAAACATAATTGGTTGTTACCATAAAGATCTTTGGAGTTCTGAGAGAATTAATCATCATCAAAGTTGAAAAACTTGATTTAAAGATAAGATGCAACATTCTGAGGATTCCAAAAAGATTTCTGGAAATTTTTACCAAATGTAGTGCATTAAAACATTCAGATCTGAAATAACAAACAAAATCAATTAAATTATATAGTTTGTGTGTATGTGTGTGTTTGTGTTGCCAGGCTTTGTACATGCCAGGCAAGCACTCTACCACTGAGCTACATTCAGAGCCCCAGATTTCTGATTAAGAAAAATCAACTCATTCAAAGATTTCTTTAGTGTGTATGCTGTATATAATATATGCATGCATTTCATAAGAAAATCAATAACAGAAAAATCTTATTCTTCATTTTTTCATTAGTTTATTATATATTCAACAATGCATATATAGCTTTTTTTTACCCTGTGTTAGTAAATTTCACGCTTTACAAAAATGAACTTATTATTTGCACAGTAACTTAATATGCTAGATACTATTATTATCCCGTTTTAGACATGAAGAAGTTACATCTCAGGGAACCTCTCAAAGTTCACAGTTAGTAATCATTTTTCTAAGAGAGGATTGTCAAAATTTGACACAGGAAAACTCCTCAATTCCTTCTCTTTCTGTATTGTATCTACCAACAACTTTATTGGGTCAACTCCCTTCATTTAGACATGGAGTATAAAGTAGTTGTTCCTATCAGTCTCCCTTTGAACTGTTAGGTATGTAGTTTAAAAATGTTTATGTTTAATGTGTAGTTTGGGTCCTCATTGTAAATACAGTCATGTGGATTTCAGTTTTGCAAGTAAACAAGTACACAAATAAGACAGGAAAGTCACAGTTAATAGAACATCTGAAAAAACTTGGTTGTGGTAAAAAAAGTAAAACAGAGGAGCCAACTGTAACTAATTATCTGAGGGAATAACAAATTCAAACAATGGTTCATTCCCCTCTCTTTCTGACTCATAAGTTTTATGGAATCGCTGGGTGCAATAATGCATTGAGTTTTAATTCTAAAGGTCTCAACTTCCTATCATCAGGGAAACTGAACCATGGTAAGTGTTGAACTTTGGTCTCAGATCTGATGTATGCACACACATGTGCACATACATATATGCACTCACACATTTAAATATAGCGTTAAGTTGACTTAGTTATTTCTATTCAGGAAAACTCCATAACCATCAATATGAAATATTCATCAAAGAATCACAAGTTTCATGCCAGAGAAACAATAATGATATCAGAATGGCAATGATATTGTCAACTGATTGAGCATTTGCTACGAAATCACTGTGTTGTTCAGTTGCATAATTTACCATGGTGAATTTTTACCATAATTGTGCAGGAAGTAGTAGTGCTTTTAACAAATGAAGAAATCAAAACTTAAACAGTTCAATGAACTTTCCAAGTCACACAGCTAAAAATGGTAGCATTGCATTCAGTTCTCATGGGCAACATATTGGAATGTGCCAAGGTTCTCAGATGTTAGTTTAGCTTAATAATGTGTACCTCAAATGAAGCATCAGCATGTCATCTGAGGACCACGTTTTAAGAATTACTGGATAATTTTTTATGCTCTATTGGATATTTTCTGATTTCTACCTTTTGTTATTACAAGATTCTACCAATTAAGAAAAGAAACTACTACATTCCTGTGCCTTCCAACTTATGCCTCATTCATTGGGTTGACTTATCTCCTTCCAGAGGGAACCTATATTTTAAAAACTATAGTATAAAATGGAGTTAAGAAAAGATGTGATATCTTTTCTTGCTGAAAAGGGTATTCTGTACCCTGGTTTGCCCAAATTATGAACTGTTATAAGCCAACAGTAGGATAAAGCAGAAGAAGAATGTCACTCTTGTAAAATACCCATTCCCCTGGTGATCTGAAATACTTGGTGATCTGTTATTCATTTTGCTCCCCACCAGGGGATGACTATTTGTCTGCAATGATGTTGGAAATATACTGAGACTTCAAACATCCTTTTCCAAATTGGAGCTTCATTCTAATGAAGGAGGTTAAATCATTTGGCTTTCAAGTTGGCATCTGTCTACACCTGGCACGTGGAGTGGGATAGGTGAAGCTGTGAAAATATACAGCTCATACTGTAGAACTTTCAAAGAGAACTCATTAAAAAAAATGCCCTTTGCTTTATTCACTTACTCATTTGAACAGGTACCAGGAAAACAGCACAGAACCATATTCATTGTACTTGGCAAAGTTTATGCAAGTGGGAATTAAAAGAATACCTCTGATGTCCTGTTATTCATGATACCACTCACATCGGTAACATTTATGGTAACAATATGAATCTTACCTGGCACTTGGTGGGCATTGGCACATACAAATTAGCTCTTATCTTCTGCAAGTCTATTCAATTTCTTGTCCAAGGCTCAATACAACAATGACAGATTGTTTAATATATGGCTGGAGATGTATTATTTATGATCACAAATAAGCTCATTGTATCTCAGAAGCTCAAGTACTGTGAAGACACTGATGTTCAACAGTTGTTTTCTCAGAAATTTTTATTTGTTAAAACCGCAGATTTTCTATATCCAGAGTACTAAACCTACAGATGCAGAATTTTATATTAAGATCATTTTCATATTCAGAAACCAATGTTTATTCCAAAAAGATCAAGAAAACTTACCTTTTTAATGTACAGTTTAAACTGGGTATCATTAGGTAGAACATGTATAGAGATTATAACAACTTGTAAATTTCATATCTATCACTGCAGACTTATTTGGCAGGGTGAAGCCAAAAATTACAAGTTAGAGAGCCAATAATGCCCAGTAAAAAATGATAATATCAGCGACTGTCATCTGCATGGTGATCAGGAGGCTGCACACACTGCCAGGACTAACTTCTTTTATTGCAAAATGGCAGCATTGATTAATGACCAAAAACTGTCAACTCTAGGTATATTTGGTGCGATCATTTTTGTAACATAAAAACAATGGCCATAAATTCACAAGCCATTTACTGATGATGAAGTGATGGCCAGGTATCAATGCCATCTCTCTGGTCACAGCCAAGTGTCCAAAACCTGGATTCATAGTTTCTTATTTATCATCTTGCTACAGAGGTCACTGTCAAATTTGGAAATAATTAAAGAGGGAGAATTGTTTCCTAGATATGCTTGGCAGGGAAAAGCAAGCCTGCCTTGATTTTTGCTAGGAAGATGGGACAGATACGTGGCAGAAGGGCAGATAGAGGGGAGGTTAGAGCTGGATCAGAGTGGGTATTGGTTTTGCAGTTCTCTGGGAAGGACTTATGAGATACAGAATTAAAAGTGTATTATCCTATGTGATGAATAGAATTTGAGAGGAAATCCTGTAGTAGATGGAGGATTCTTCTTAATGTGGCTTGGCTTTTTTTTTCTTTTATATTTTATTTTTCCACATTTTTTATTGGTGCATTATAATTGTACATAATGGTGGGATTTGTTGTTACATATTCATACATGGACACAATATAACAATATAGTTTGACTAATATCACCACTCTGTACTTTCCCCCCTTCTCCTCCTCCCATCCCCTATTTTTTTTTAATCTAACTCACTAAAAGGATTCTATCTCCAGAATCACAACTTTTTATAACATGAGAAATTCATAAATGTCCCTTTTTCGGGACAATATCCTTTCATGTCACCCTGCCCGCCACCATTGAGCTTCTGTAGGAACATGTTAGGACTTCTAGAGTGATGGAACTGAAATGGGTGGGTCTGGACTGGAGTGTTCTGACTAACTGAGTCTTTGGGATGATGCCACCTTACTCCCTACCTGGGTATAGTACTTCTATCAGCACACCGACCTTGCCAATGATGTTTATAATCCACAAGGAGACTCTGAATGTCAGTACCTTCCCTTGATGCAACATCCAAATAAAGATGACTTTCACTTGGGACCAAATCCTGAGAATATCCAGAACCGCTCAGAGCCATCGCTAATTGTTCCTATTTTTCATCTGGAGAGCTTGGCAGGTCGGTGACATTATAGCAAAAGTCTCCCCACTAGGACCTTGCCAATTTCAGCTTTAATTCCATCAGTAAACAACTTTGACTGTGTTGGGAAAATTCCATTAATCATTCATGTTCTGCGAAGAATGATACACAAAGGAGCTGTCAGCACAAGGCAGCAACTTTCCATTTGTTTGGTAATTAAGAACTCCAGGCCATCTAATGGTGCCGAGATGCAAATTCATTGCCTGGTTGGAGCCATTGGAATGAGCTGAAAAGGATGCACTTGCACTTACACCCCTCATGTCAGATGATTTGATGGATCATTCCCGCTCTTCTTAGGTGAACAGCAAACATATTGCTTCAAGCTGAAATGGTACACTTTGAAAAAGCCTTTTAATTTTTTTTTTAAAGATTCCACCTCTTTAGTATGTATACTTTTAAAACCTGTTTCTGAAACATAGTTTGAGGATATGAATGCATCAATGAACATTTTTCATGAATCAAGATTTTATATCACCCAAATATAATGAATCATACTACCCTATTATTTTGCAGAACCAGAGACCCATGAAATGTAGGAAATGAGAATCCCCTGTAACAGGTAACATGTTTTGTTTTGTTTTGCTTTTTTAATCTGGATTGCATATTCATAAATTTATTTTGATACCCAGAGACAATTTGATACTTAATATTTACCAGGAATTCAGCTACAACATTACAAGAGGCTACGAAGCAAATGCTTTGATAAACCAGATATTGCTAGTAGGTCTCCATGGGATTCTCGCATCATCAGGAAAGTTTAGCCACAAGGTTACATTTAGAAACACTGATAGTATTCAAATATGCCAAGTCCTCATCACTATTTTCTCCTGTCCATTACCTTCTTCTTTTCATTGAAATCTCTGGTTGAAATATCATGCTCACAGGAAACTAGTGGGAGAGAGTCAATTCATGTATTCATGCAATAAGAAAGGAGATTCTCATGGACAATTCTGAACACCACTCTCTGTTTCCCCCCCACTTGGGGGGGGGAATCCTTCTCAACTATAAGTTTCTATATGTATATATTCTTTATAAAGAGTTTTCAAGGAGGAACTTCTGGCAACACTTTAAATGAAATATTTTTGTTTACGGATGAACATAAATTACAAAATGTAACCCATAATTGAGGCTTCATAGCAGGCAGGTTTTATTTAAAAAAAATGAAAATATCAGGAAATTGTAGTCTGTTAATATTCATTTATTTCTTATAGTTACTTAATGATCTGCCTTACATTAATACTTATAGTTGCATCTTTACATCACTTTGAAAATTTATGGACTTAGATGATAATAAAACATCATAACAGAATCATATTAGAAACAGCATTTTCTCTGTGGCCTCTTCAGTAGTTAGAGATATTTGTTATGTGTGATAGCTATCAATTATGCCCCAAACAAATTCAATCTGAACATAACCAGGAACAATAATATTGCCCTCTGCTCTCATCTCTTTTTCCACACAAAAGGTATTTATATAAATGTGTGATATTCTATTATACAGCTTAAATAGTTTAAAAGCTTTTTTCTGTTTCTATAAATATACAGGCTACATTGACTATGCATGTTTAAATTTCCATTTTGCCTTTAGAGATTAAAAAAAAAGGTCATGCAAATAATAAATTGTTGCATTGATGTGCCTCCAATACCACATTTGTGATTTCTTTTCAGAATAAAATAAAGCAGTTCCATGATATTTTAGCTCCAGGGGCAGTTTTCGTGTGTTCAACTTGCATAGATTGATGATTTGTGTGTGTACATTTTGGGAGTTGTGTCAGATGGTTGGGAATGGGAATGCTATTAAGCTAAAACATTAGGACTCCATTTCCCCCCTAATTTTTTACAGTAATCTAGGTGAGAATAGGATGGGCTCCAGGAGAATGAGGAAGGGGAGAAGAATATTAGCCTGTGCTGATACCTGTCCTCATGGATACTTTACTACCCCAAACACAAAATCATTTGCTTATTATTTCATTCCAACCTCCTATATTATTACCACAAATATATTAGATATTCACGCTTCAGTCTTACATATTCCTATCTCTTTAGCTCTTTCTCAATACATATTCCATGTACCAGGGGCATTTCAATTTCTCTGACACTTCTGATGCCTGATTCTGGCATTCCTACCAGGACAATATCTCTTCCTTCTGTGATCAACATGGAACCCTATGGATAATGCCCCTAATATAATCAAACCAACATTGTAATCCCTACCTCACACCCTTCACCTCTGCCTCAGCTAGGGCCTGCTTCACAGGACCCATGGTATCCCCCAGGATATGTGCTCAGGAGGTAGCCTCAATATTTAGGGTTTAATGCCCTCTAGTTACCATCTTGAAATTCTGCATTTTATTTCTTTACTTCTTTTAATTGGTAAGGCCTGATGGGTCAGTGAAGCATGTGTCAGTGAGTTGGAGCCATTATTCATACATGGACCTACCTGTGGTCATTGGTTCACCACAGGTAGGTTCACCACAGGATAGGCTTTTACCTCACTGTTACCTCAACCCTTCAGCAACTGCTGCATCCATCCACTCCCTGATGAGTTCTGGACAAGAACACTGGAAATATAAATATTGGGCATTTGTAATCCAAGACATGGGGTTGGGAAACTGGGAATGTCTCCACTCATTCCACGAATACTGTGGAGACAGAAGGAGCACTGCATTATTACATAGCCAATAAAAAATACCACAATGGGCCAAGAGAGAGACCATGGGGGAAAGGAAAATCCTTTTTCCTGAGTTTTGAACAAAGGGTTCATATTGTTTCATTTTTCTTGGGGTCCCACAATTTAGGTAGCCTTCCCTGGGCCCAGCATTGCCATAGAGGTGATTGTGATTTAATCTCACCACACTGAGACATTCCTTAGCTGTTGCCTTCTGGACAGAACACATCACAGATGCAGTCTCCAACTTCAGCTAAGCCTCAGTGTCCTTTAGAAGCTCTTTTTTTACATTACCCTCAGCAAATATTTAAAAACTACCTTATTTCTGATGTCCTCTTCCTCAGCCTTACATGTTAATTTACAAAAGTATTGATAATATGAACTCTGATTTACAGCAGTGACCAGGCATTCTCAAAAATATAACCATTTGTGTATCCATCTTTCTCTGCTTCCCATTTATCTAAAAATTGTCAACCTATAACTTGACCCCACGCATGTATGTATTTCTCTAACTTTCCCACTTACTTTTTTTGACATCTGTGTCTACATTTCTGCACTGTTTCTGTCCATTCATCCAAAGCCTCTACAATCTGTCTTATGTCCATACCTCACTTGCAGAGTATTCCCTTGAGTCTCACCAGTGAAAAAATAAAGGGTCATCTCTCATATTTTCCTTTCCTGCACTCTCTATTTATGTTTGATTGCTGTTATCGTCTGATTCTGCCTACTTTATCCTCCAAACAAACCAATAAAAAAGTGAGCTGAGTTCTTACATCCAGTACCTGTTAATGTGACTTGATTGGAAATCAGGTTTAGCAATATAACCAAGTTAAGATGAGCCATATTGGGTTGGAGTGCTCCCTAATCTAATGACTGGTGTCCTTGTTAGATAAGGTAAACTTGGACATAGTCACACAAGGGAGAAGGCCAGGTGAAGGTAGAGGCAGAGATTGAAGTGATGCATCTACAAGCCAAGGAATGCCAAGACTGCAGATAGCTGCTAGAAGCTAAGGAGAGACAAAGACAGATTCCTCTCATTGAGACTTGACAGAGAATATGCCCAGGACAACAGGCTGATTTAAGTTCCCTATCATTCACAATAGTGAGAAAGGTTATTTCTGTTGGTTTTAGCCACCAGTTTATGGGAATTTATTACAGCAGCTTTAGGACATTAATATAATCACTCAATTTTTCATCTTCTTCGCTTTTATGCCACTATGCACTTTTTATTTTCCTCTTGCCTTTCTGATCATTCTCATCATTGTTCTTCTTTATCTCCCCTTTGAAGCAGTGTTTACCCAGGGTTCTTGGGTGGGTCTAACACCCAGCTCTTTCTACAACTCCTTCTCTCTACAGTGTATTCTGTGTCCATCCATACCCAACTCAGCCTTCATCTCACACCTTAGTTTTGCTTATCTTCCAAAACTCAGCGCCTTCACGTTATCCAGAATTTCTTATATCCTCCGATTCTGTTGAGAGTCCCTCCTCTGAGCCTTGAAGCATCCCTGTGCTGACCATATTAAAGTGGTACATTTTCCATGTATGTACGTTGCTCTCTAAACAGGTGATGTGGAAGACAGAATTCCAACATAGCTCACAAGGTTCTCAACCCCCCCACGCTCATGCTGCACCCTTCACTGTGACTGAAGACTTTGAATTTGACAGGACATGACTATAGTGATCATGTTTTTTTTACATGGCATTGCCATAGAGGCCATTGTAATTTAATCTCACCACCCTGAGACCCCCCTCAGCTGCTGCTCTCGGGACAGACCACATCACAGATGCAGTCTTCAGCTTCAACTAAGCCTCAGTGTCCTGTCAAAGCTCAAATATGGCAAATATAATTAGGGACATAAGTCAGTTGTACCTGAGTTCACCTGTGGGGAGATGATCTGCTGACCTGACTTGATCACACAATCCCTGAGAAGGGAAAAGCCTTTCTGAAGTGAGAGAGATTTCATAGAACTGATGGGGATTCTCCCTTGTTTCTGGTTTTGAAAAGGCAAGAATCTCTAAGACTGACTGGAGCACAGGTTGTAGGTGCTAAGAGCAGTCCTGAGTAGCCAAATGTGACCTGAGTCACATGGGCATTGTATTAATATACCCCCAACACCAGAGAGCTCAAAGGAGGACCCTGACTCCAGAAAAAAACAAAATGCTGCTTTACCATCATCACTGTCTGACCTGAGCAGAGGACTCTGCTTTAACTTATCACTCACAACTGCGAGATAATAAATTTGTGCCCTGTTAAACTACTACATATGTTTTGACTCTTTACGCCATTGAAAACTAATGCAAAGGGAAGCTGTTCCATGTCAGAAACTAAGTTTTTTTCTCTCAGCCTCATTCACAACTCATTCTACACTGCAAGTGTTCAGTGCTTGCTTATTTCCACACTCTTTGAATCTTTTTTATCAAGAATTGCAATGGTGATTTATCATTGTTGAATGCCATTATAAATGTTATCGTGATTATTATTATATTTATTTTATAAACTCATTTCAGAGTCTGAAGGAGGGTCTTCTTTGACATTTTTTCCCACACACCTTGCACACCACAGCCTATTCCTATACATGGACAAGGTTTCTTTTCCACATTTCCTACACCTTTCAGTATGAAGCTGAATTTCTCCACTCAGAAAAAAACCAATTTTGGCTCCCAGAGGCCAACCAACATCTCAGGAAATTGTTATTCACAAAGTGCTTTGAAATCTTCAGCACAATAGTATGCAAAGAGTAAAGTGTCTGCTGATGTACACATATTGGAAACATACGCTGTGATATAAAACCACATATCTCAGACCCACAAATAATGCAGAAGGCAGCATTTAATTTCCTGGTGGGATGGCTTTCTATTATTTTCTTTCTCAAACTCCCAGTTCCATCAAAGCAAAGAATAAATGCAATTTTCCTAGACAAGCAAAATATAGAGAGTAAAACCATTATTCTAGGCCATTTGGAATTTCAGTGTAGATACATGTATAAACTCATAGGACCTTTGGATAATATCTGATTGTAGTTAAGAATTATGTTTCCAATGTTTAGAAAAGTGTTCGGTATAGTTAAGGGCTCAGATCATGGCATATCCCTACAAAAAATCCAGTCAACTCTTTCACTTTAATTTTTTAAAAAGTTTAGGAAAGTATACATAATGCAAAGTTTGCCATTTTAACCATTAGTAAATGTAAAGTTCAGTAGTGTTAAATATTCTCCCATTGTTATGCTGTCAATTTTCAGAACATTTTTGTCTCAAAAATGAAAATTTCATGTTCATTGACACTAATTTCCCAGATTCTCTGTGTCCAGTCATAGTCATCTCAATTTTCCTTTTTACTTTATTTTGAATTTAACAACTCTAAGTGGCTTATGTGAATGGAAGCACCTAGTGTCTGTCTTTTTGTGACCAGCTTATTTTGTGTGCCACAATGTCTTCACACTTCATCCTTGCAGTAATGTGTATCAGAATTTCCTTTCATTTTAAGACTGAACAATTTTCCTTTATATATAATTATACAGTATTGATGATCTTATAAGAAGAAAAGAGACAAAAATGTTCTAGGATTCACTTGTATTAATTGGTTTTTCATTACTATAACAAATATTTGAGATAATCAAATTATAAAGACAGAATTTTTAATTTGGCTCAATATTTGAGAGATTTCAGTGGATGGCTAGACCGGTTTCTTTGGTCTTGTGGGGGCAAATTAAAGTGGGATCATGTGGCAGAGAGATACCACTCATTTTATGGCAAGAAAGTGAAGGAAAGAGGAGAACCAGGTTCCACTATCCCTTGCAAGGTTACATCCCCTTCCACTATGTGGGCCTTTGGGGGACATTTAAGATGTAAACTGTAGCACTTATTAATTCATTTGACCTTAATAATACCCTAAAACCCCTATCTTTGAACACAGTTAGAATGTCAACATATGAATGTTGGAGAAATACAATTCATCCAGTCCATGCGTCATGGTTTGTCTATGTTGTATCCCCAAAACCTCATGTGAGAGAAAATACACGAACATATCAGAGATGAAATGATGAGACTGTGAAAGTTGTACATAGTCCATCTGCTGCCTGGGCTCTGGACTCACAGCAGGTAAATGTAAGAAGGTAGAGTGTGGCTGGAGGAGGTAAGTCATTGGAGGCATACCTTTGCAGTGTATATTTTGGTGAGTGGAGCTCTCTCTCCTTCTGTGTTGCTATTCCCTGAGCTCCTTTTCTCTGACATGCCCTTCCACCATGATATTCTGTCTTATTCTTGGTCTCACTACTATGAAGTTGGACAACTGTGAACTGAGACCTCAGAAACAGAGAGCCCCAAATAAACTTTTTGTGCTCTACATTGTTCTTTGAAGGTTATTTGGTCACAGGGATGCAAAAGCTGACTAGAATACCATAACATCCATCAATGATGCACAGGGTTCCAATTTCTCCATATTCATACCAACAATTGTTATTTTCTGTGATTTTTTATTTGTTTGTTTTGCTTTTTGATAACCATTCTAATAGATATGAGAAATCTGGCCAACTTTGAAAATGACCACAATAATTATCTCATTTCATTTACAGAATTTGATCATACATGGCATCTATGAATATAGTTATTGTTGTGACTATGTGCAATTGATGTCTGGTAGCTCCCAAATACATTCTGAACTTCAAGACTTTAGGATACTTTTATGCAGTTACTGAAAAAAAAAAGATTTGATGGAGACTAACATGTAAGCTCGAAGTCTTAAAGAATGAAGATGATTTTTAATAATGTATTAGAATGCTGTATTTTATCTCATTCCTCACCATGCAAAGACAAATACACACTCAGTGTTCATCAATACTGTGGTTTTCAATATTTGGGCAATCAAATGTAAGGCACAGGAGGGTCAGGTGTTGGGTCTAATTCCAATTATAATTTTCTATATAGATAACAGCAAGTTCTTAAGTTTCTCAAAGCCTCAGTTTCTCCATTCATGGTACATAAATACCTATACTTACATGCTAACTGTGGCTTAGGCCTTTTAAAAGGAAGAACTGAGATCAAAGACGACAATGAATTGAAAATAATTAATGGTGGTCTTTGCATAAATCATTACCATGTTCAGTAAATGGAATGAAGTTTGCATGCATATGACACATGTTTTCAAACAATTCCTCATCACACAAAACTGTGTACAAAATGGGGAAAAGTTCCCTGATATGTCAAGTGCTCATGTCATGTGATAGATATCTGGTACTGATCACAAATGTAAGATAAAAATATGAAATAAAACATCGTAGTCCATTTAGTCTGAATAATAAAATATTTAGAATATTACTCTCATAACAAAGAAAGGGAAAGAGATGAATTCTCTCATAGCATTGGGACATGTTTTGGTTGATTAACTACAGCTGGCTCTGCTATCATTGATCTATCACAATGTTTTCCTTTCTTTTTTTTACTGTATTAGAAAATATTAAATCTCAAATATAGATTCTCAGTAATAGCAGAAACCATTTGGTGGCATCAGTCAGATAATTCTAGATATTTCAATCTCATATGTGCCCTGAATAATGGAGACATTTCTCACAGAATATATTTTATTTAGCATGTCGTCAACTGTCATATCCAATCTTACCTGACATTCAAAAGCTGGACTAGAGGATGGCTGCACTCGGTTCTTAATCCTCTCTTGGTTGCACTTAGCTCTGTGTAATGCAGAATTTAAAAACATTTTCTTTCCATGGCTACAGTATATCATGATTTTATTTATCTCAGAATTAAAGAGCATCAAGTTAGAAATTCTAATATTATTTTTATTTTCAAAATTAATAACCATGATATTAATATACTTTAATTAGATTTAGACTATATAAAATAATGAATAACTAAGATGTGTCACTTGTACATGTCAATTGAATCGTAGTCTTTTCTGGTTTTATCAGTGTCATGAAAACAAAATTTTTGCCTAATTTCTCAATTAATAAATTCAAATTAAAGCATTTCATTTGTACATGTCGCATGCATTTTTCTTGGAAACTCAGTTTCCTAGTCTCATGAAAAGTGTTTCCTTCAGGATTTGAGGAGACTATCTTTGGTTAGGAGCCACTTCAACACCTTAAACATGAGATCTCCATTGAAGTAGAACTATTGGACTATTTTTCTGTTGTCTCCTACATCCTTCTTTTTCTCATAACAGTGATCTTTAGTGCTGCACACTTGGGGAATGGCCTGTCGTTTCTGGTTCCAATGTGACTTTTCTAATCTTACTTCATCTCTTGCAAAATGATCAATAATTAATTAAATACTCACATCTTGTAGAGCACAGGTTTTCAACGATAAACACAATTTCATCGTGAACTCCTCTTTTATACATGTACTACATATAACAGGGTGTTAAAATGGAACTACTATGTTTTGGTTTTTACTGAATTCCCCTCCTCCCAACAATAGCAGCTACCAAACCAACATTCCCAACAAAGAAATTAGGCTATCATTTCTAGATTTGAAAAGGGCATGTGTAAAAGCTGGTTTTACAGCTCCCTCTCATCCCCGCCCCAATATACAAAACCCGATAAGGAATATAAAACCTAAAAAAGGAAAGTGGACTGTTTGGGAAAATTCTTGAAATGCTACACAGCCTTGTTTTTTTTCACTTCTCTTCCTGAAAAATAGGAAGATGCTATTTGCTTCCCCTAGGGTTTAGCCTGGTAAGATAGGCTTCCAAAGAGAGTCTGATATGTGATTCTTAGAGTTAGGGTGAGACAGATTGGAAAAGGTTAATGAATATGAGCTTAAGTAGAATACTCACCAAGTAGAAAATCTAACCAAGAAAGTCTGTAATTATTGACCAAAGGAGAAAGGAAGAACAGGCTATGTTAGGAGTCTGCCACACTTTCATTTCTGAAGAGCCAGGATGAATAGGAATTTTCTTATGGCCTAGATAGGGCCTGGTGGAACAGAGAGAGAGAAAGACTGGGGACATGCTTTCTTCCCCAGATCAACTGCCTGGACAGAATATTAAACCCAAATAGGATGAAACACAAGATGGATGACAGACACCCAAGTGACTATCTGGGTGAAAATGAATTGTCCCCATCATGAGAAGTGAAGTCCTATGTCTAAGGTGTGAGAGTAGAACCCTGAGAAGACCTGCAACAAGGGGTCAGCTTTGGCTATCCTCAAAGACGGAAGACATCTACCTCAGAGTATCCGCCACAGCCAGAGGAAACCAAAGCCAAGTCATAATTGCACAAGTCCAGGGGGAAACTTGACTTTGACCTGTTACTAGGTTGAAGATGAAAGAGATCTCAAGGCAAGAGAATAAAGGTGACAGTGGCCACTTGCCAACACACCTATGAAAGATTGCTCAGCCGGCTGACCTGAGGGAGGAAAGCTGACCTGAAACACAGGTCTGCTTT
Organism: Callospermophilus lateralis; assembly: GCF_048772815.1. Lineage (NCBI taxonomy): Eukaryota > Metazoa > Chordata > Mammalia > Rodentia > Sciuridae > Callospermophilus > Callospermophilus lateralis. The sequence goes on along the minus strand of NC_135307.1, from coordinate 141,195,300 downwards.
TTGACTACGTGAGGTACATTGATTCCTGAATAATCAATCTTTAATCTTAAACATAAGAGGGTGTTTTTTCAAGTCTGAAAACCATAACATACAAACTAGCTTTTAGTTCAAGGGACAGGAAATAGCAAGCCCCCCTGAGTGGTTTGGACAAAGTGATAAGGAATAAAGTTGTCTTGTTTACTGGCCTCTGGTACATGCTCAAGCTACAAGAACACCCATGACACACATATCGGTGTCGCCTAACACACAATATTATCATTTGATGAAAGAATTTTACCAATTGACTGTGTTATGTTTTTCTCCAAGAATAATATTTTTCACACATGACAAACTTCACAAGTCTCCTGTGTGGCTAGTAGCTATTTAAGGCGAAAGCTGAGCAACTTTAAAAGGTCCCTCAGTAATTCCAGTTGTTCTCTAGAATTGCTTTTTAGCATTATTTGGTGTTTGTTTGGAAAAGAGACAAAAACATCCAAATTGACTTATCAAAATTAGATCTTATGCTTTACAGTACCACAAAGCTCCTAGGTTTCTTGTCACTCTTTGAAATTCCTACAAGTCAACACACTGGAGGTAAGTTAAGGCTAATTTCTGCAATTAAATCCAATTATCGGCTATTCCTAGACTTATTTCTAATTATACTCTTCTGTTTTTTGCCACTAGAACAAATTCGCTTGTCACAGCACTTAGGAATTCACAATGTGTATTGTCACTGGAAATTTGGACATTGTTGCCATAAGTAATGTTATTCTACCCTTTACACTACTTTTTAATCCCTTGATGAAATAGCGTATCTTCTGCTTTGGAGAATCAAAGATGTAAGGTAACATACCCAACCTGTAAAAGCTTAAAAACAATCAAACATAGAAGATAAAACCCCAAACAATCTGAAAAATTTTAGCAAAGATGAGTTGTACCCTTTTAATCTAGTAAAAATCACCTGATTAATTTAGCCCTTGTTTGCTATGGATCCTTTCTAAGAAATTGATAACTATTAACAAGGCAATGCAATTTCTATAAAAGCAAAAAAAATTACATTCAAATTTTATTTTATTATTTATGTATTATTCGTGCAAGGGTTCAAACCCTGGGCCTTGTATATGCTGGGCATCTGGTCTTCCACTGAGCTACACCCCAGCTACCTTTCAAATTTCAAAACATATATGAACAAAATTATGGTCTTTTTCTTTGCATATGCAAACTGACTGTACATAACTCTCAAATCTGGCACCTCTGCAGCACATCATCTTCATCCTCCATAGCACAGCATAGTGAATCACTGGGTGCCTCCTGCTGATTGCCTTTTCTGAAATAGGTGTTGACCAAGATGCTTGGGATATAGTAATAAGAAGAACAGTCATGGGATCTACCCTCTAAGAGTTTATACTTTAGGAGGTGATTCAAATAATTAAAACAATATTTAAAGTAGTATCAGGAACACTTGATTTAATAGAGAGCGGATGCTATAAAGACAAGTAACCTGAACCTAGAGATAAGAGCGAGGTGCAGTCAGTCACTTCAGGAGGGTTTGTAATGGTGTGTGTGGGGGCGGCACTGGTTCTGTGGAGTGGGGTTATTAACAGAGCAAATTAAGAAGGGGAACATAATATCATGGAGAATCAAAAGGGCTTGCCAAAGATAAGAGAATTAAAAAGAGCATTTAAAGACCTGCCAGGAAAGTGAGAAATGACTCAATTAAACAAGTGGAACCTGAGCAGTGTGCATAAAGGTAATTGTTGGATACAAATAGGTAGAGGAATTCCTAACCAAGATGATAGAATATCCAAGCGTATTATGTTTTCCTTCCACTTCCTTTAAAAAAAACTTCTGATGATCAGATAGTAACAATAATAATTGAAAAAACTGCTATGGACCAGGCATAATGATACTTTGCACAGACCACAAGATTATATGTTTAAAAACTATGAAATCCTTCAGTTTACTTCAAGCTCAATATCAGAGAAGTAGCTTGCTATCTCTAGCTACATATAGAATGAGTGCATTTATTTGCAGTCAGTTCCTCTAGTTTATAGCAATGCTTTCCATTGTTTTGCTTTGATCTGAAGAATTTTATCAACATTATTAAGCTTATCATATGTGATAAGAGCAAAAGCATTGAGTAATGTAAGTTTTGGTAAGATAAACCACAATATTATGATGGAAACAGAAATAGGACTTGGATTTCTTTTTATATTAACTTTTATTTTAATTTTGAGATAAAAGTAGAATTACATGTGGTTGTAAAAAATAATACAGAGAAATCTCTCCCACCTTTTATCCAGTCCTCCACCAAGGGCAACATATTGCAAAACTATAGTAAAAAGACATCAAAACCCAGAAATTAGCATTGATAATACCAAGCAGTGCTAAACTCCATGTTAATAGCATAGTTCGTTTTTAAGAAAATGCCAATCTTTTTTTTTCTAAAGTTGTTGTAACATCTTATCTTGTCACCATCAATATTCAAGTGATCTACATTCTTTGTATCATTACTAGTATTTTTTGTATGATGTGTTACATATACATATTAATATGTATATATATTTGTAATCATTCTATTATATTTAACAATAATGTTGTGATTTTAATTGGCATTTCCATAAAGACTAATAGTGCTGAAATTTTTTTCATGTACTTATTTGCCATCTGTATATCCTCCTAGGTGAAATGTCTCTTTATGTGTAACTCCCTACCCCAGTTTCTAAATGGATTGTCATTATTATTTACTGGTTTAAAAGTACATAATATAACCTTGATACCAGTCATTTATCAGTTTTCAGATGCTTTCTCCCAGTCTGAAATTTGTTTATCCATTCTCTTTACAAGGTGTTTCCAAAAGCATAAGTTTAATTTTAGTGAAGCCAAATTTATCATTTTTTTTCACTTTATAAAAGTACACAGGGAAAAGGTTCATGAAAGAGGTCTATTTTATATTCCACTATTCCAAAATAAGACTACATCATTTTAATGATATTATGAAATAGAGAAGAAAATTATGAAATTAAAATTTGAAAAAGAAGTACATAATTGCAGTAGTAGACTTCAGAAAAATATTGGGCACAGTGGGTGAAAAAAAAATCACTTCAGACCTGAAGACTAAACCAGACAAAAACTGAAAGGAAAACAAATGCAAATAAACCGATACTAATATCTTCCTAGAAAAAGGTTAACCAGGATCTTTTCCATAATGAAGTAAAGAGAGATTGAAATAATTCAAGAGAAAGTAAATAATGTTTAATAAAGGCAAAGAAAAGAAGACATATGGGCAATAGGAGTCCCATCCTGCTTAAGGAATAAATAGAACTAAATAAATACTTTAACTTATAATTCAAGTAAAATATCCCTGGATTACAGGAAAAATATTTGAAACTACTAAAAAAAATCATATTGTTGAGAATATTTATCTGGAATAAATAACAAGATAATTTGGGCAAAATTACCAGAATGTAAAAAATAAAATGATTTGAGCATATAGATGAAAATAATCAAATCACTTACATGAGATATAAAATTACATTAGTGTTGGAATCTTAAAAATCAATGCATATTCCAGAAAAAAAATGATGTATATTATTCAAAACATGGAAAGAAAAGGTAATCCCTAGTTTTTAAAAATTTTTTGTTCAGGAAAATCAGCTATTTAAAAAAAAAATTTTAAGTTTTAATTTGTTATATATGACAACAGAATGCATTACAATTAGTATTAACACATATAGAGAACAATTTTCATATCTCTGATTGTACACAAAATAGAGTCACATTCTTCATGTCTTCATACATGTACTTAGGGTAATGATGACCACCTCATTCCACCATCTTTCCTACCCCTATACCCCTACTCTTCGCCTCCCTCCCCTTTACCTTTTGCCCTATCTATAGTTCATTTAATCTTCCCATTTGCCCCCAACCCCCTGGAGCATATTATGTATCAGAATTCTTAGAGAAATCATTCACCATTTGATTATTTGGGATTGGCTAATTTCACTTAGCATTATATTCTCCAGCTCAATGCATTTACCTGCAAATGACACAATTTTATTCTCATTTAATAATGAATAATATTCCATTGTGTATATATACCACATTTTCTTTATCCATTCATTGAGGTTGATTCCACAGTTTAGCTATTGTGAATTTTGCTGCTTTAAACATTGATGTGGCTGTGTCCATGTAGTATGCTGTTTTTAAGTCCTTTGGGTATAGACCCAGGAGTGAGATAGCAGGGTCACATGGTGGTTTCATTCCCAGTTTTCCAAGGATTCTCCATACTGCTTTCCATATTGGCTGCACCAATTTGTAGTCCTACCAGTAGTGTATGAGTGTACATTTTTCCCTACATTCTCGCCAACACTTATTGTTGTTTGTATTCTTAATAGCTGCCATTCTGACTGGAGTGAGATGAAATCTTAAGAGTAGTTTTGATTTGCATTTCTATAATTGCTAGAGATGTTGAACAGTTTTTCATATATTTGTTGATTGATTGTATATCTTCTTCTGAGAAGTGTTTGTTCAGTTCCTTGGCCCACTTATTGATTGGGTTATTTGTTTTTTTGGTGTGAAATTTTTTGAGTTCTTTATATATGCTAGAGATTAGTGCACTATCTGACATACATGTGGTAAGAATTTGTTCCCAGTTAGTAGGCTCTCTATTCACCTCACTGATTGTTTCTATTGCTGAGAAGAAGCTTTTTAGTTTGAATCCATCTCATTTATTGATTCCTGATATTTATTCTTGCACTATAGAAGTCTTATTAAGGAAGTTGGGGCCTAATCTGACATGATGAAGATTTGAGCCTTCTTTGTCTTCTAATAGACAGAATGTCTCTGCTTTAATTCCTAGGTCCTTGATCCACTTTTAGGAGAGTTTTGTGCATGGTGGGAGATAGAGGTTTAATTTCATTTTGTTGCATATGGATTTCCAATTCTCCCAGCACCATTTGTTGAAGAGGCCATCTTTTCTCCAATGTCTGTTTTTGGCACCTTTATCAAATATAAGATAACTGTAATTATGTGGGCTAGTCTCTATATCCTCTATTCTGTACCATTGCTCCACAAGTCTATTTTGGTGCCAATGCCATGCTGTTTTTGTTACTATTGCTCTGTAGTATGGTTTAAGCCTGGTATAGTAATGCCACCTGCTTCACTCTTCTTGCTAAGGATTGCTTTAGCTATTCTGGGTCTCTTATTTTTTCAGATGAATTTCATGACTGCTTTTTCTATTTCTATGAGGAATGTCATTGGGATTTTGATTGGAATTGTATTAAATCTGTATAGTTTTTTTTGGTAGTATACTCATTTTGGCAATATTAATTCTACCTATCCAAGAACAAAATAGATCTTTCCATCTTCTAAGGTCTTCTTTAATTTCTTTTTTTTTAGCATTCTGTAGTTTTCATTGTAAAGGACTTTCACCTCTTTCATCAAGTTGATTCTCAAGTATTTTTTTGAAGCTATTGTAAATGGAGTAGTTTTCCTTATTTCCCTTTCAGAGTATTTATCACTTATATATAGAAATGCTTTTGATTTATGGGGGTTTATTTTGTATGCTGCTAATTTGCTGAATTCATTTCCTAGTTCTAGAAGTTTTCTGTTGGAAATTTTTGTGTCCTCTAGGTATAGAATCTTATTGTTGGCAAATAGTGCTAATTTGAGTTCTTCTTTACCTATCCATATCCCTTTAATTTCTTTTGTCTGTCTAATTGCTCTGGCCAGTGTTTCAAGAACTATTGCCACAGTCTGGCAGCAGCAAAATAACCGGGGGTGATGAGCAACTTGTGTACATTGATACAGCAGGAGTGGGAGCCCTTTATTGTAGGACCAGAGGGGTATATATACATTCCACACAGCTTATCTTAATTAACATAAAATAGATACAGCAATCAACCAATAAGGAATCTCCACACTTAATGGCTTGCTGGCGTTACTTCTCAAACTACTTCCTCTGGCAAAATGCCAGGTGCCATCTTGACTTGTTTATAGACTCTAACATTTCCCCCTTTTGTTTAATTTAAATAACGACCATAGTGGTTTTTACACAAACACCATAAATAATCTGCTAAAGCAGAAGGGGAGGATACAAAATGCCACAATACCAAGCCAATTGATGGCTCCATGCAAGAAGCCCTTTGAAAAATTATACCAGCAATGACACTGTTAGCAAAGGTACTGAGTTACAATTTGTTGTAGATTACAGTTTGTTGTCTCAGTCCAGGTAAAGCAGTGTCTCAATAGATTAACTCACAGTCCAGGTAAGTTCTGCAGGCAGCTAGCTGAAATCACAGTCCAGGTAAGTTCTGCAGGCAGCTAGCTGAAATCACAGTCCAGGTAAGTTCTGCAGGCAGCTAGCTTAAATCACAGTCCAGGTAAGTTTTGTAGGCAGCTAGCTTGATCCGAAGTCTCGTCCGGTTTTCAGCAACACTGGAAATTCTTCCATCCTCATCCACATTGGCACTGGGATGAAGGCAGGAACTCTGAATGGCTAAAGAAAATCCTGTAGCATTCCACTAAGAAAACAACCCTCTGAACAATTTAGTCCATTATCTCAAGGTTTTTTACATTTAAAATAAGCCTTAATAGTGCTCATTACTCATTAGCTCCCGGTACAGGCCACCATCTGCCACCGTCCAGCTGCAGCAAAATAACCAGGGGGTGACAAACAAGAACAACTTGTGTAGATTGATACAGCAGGAGTGGGAGCCGTTTATTGTAGGACAGGAGGGGTATATATACATTCCACACAGCTTATCTTAATTAACATAAACTAGATACAGCAGTCAACCAATAAGGAATTTCCACACTTAATGGCTTGCTGGCGTTACTCCTCAAACCACTCCCTCTGGCAAAATGCCAGGCGCCATTTTGACTTGTTTATAGACTCTAACAAACTATATTAAATAAAAGTGGTGAAAGGGGTCATCTCTGTTTTGTTCCACTTTTTATAGGCAATGGTTTTAATTTTTCTCCATTTAGAATGCTGTTGGCGTGGGGCTTAGTATAGATAGCCTTTGTGATGTTGAGATATGGTCCTGTTATCTCTAGTTTTTCTATTGTTTTGAACATGAAGGAGTGCTGTATTTTGTTGAATGTTTTTTCTGCGTCTATTGAGATGATCATGTGGTTCTTATCTTTAAGTCTATTGATGTGATGAATTACATTTATTGAATTCCATATGTTGAACCAACCTTGCATCCCCGGAATGAACCCCACTTGATCATGGTGCACTATCCTTTTGATCCACTTTTGTTCAATTTGCCAGAATTTTATTGAGAATTTTTGCATCTATGTTCATTAGAGATATTGGTCTGAAGTTTTCTCTCTCTCTCTCTCTTTTTTTGTTTTTTTGATGTGTCTTTGCCTAGTTTTGGAATCAGGGTGATGTTGGTTTCAGAAAGTTTGGAAGTACTCCCTCTTTTCCTGTTTTCTGAAATAAATTGAAGAGTATTGGTATTAGTTCTTCTTTATAGCTATTATACACATGCTCAGCTGTGTATCCATCTGGTCCTGGGCTTTTCTTGGTCGGTAGCTTTCTCATGATGTCTATTTCATTGCTTGAAGTTGGTCTGTTTAAATTGTGTATACCATCCTGATTCAATTTTGGCAAATCATATAGAAATTTGTCAATGCCTTTGGTATTTTCTATTTTATTAGAGTACAAATTTTTAGAATAATTTCTAATTATCTTCTGTATTTCTGTAAAGTGTCTCATGATATTTCCTTTTTCATCATGTATTTTAGTAATTTGAGTTTTCTCTCTTCTTTTCTTTTTGGCATGGATAGGGTTGGTCAATTTTATTTAATTTTTCAAAGAACCAACTTTTTTTTCAATTGTTTCTTTTGTTTTAATTTTATTTTTTTCAGCTCTGATTTTAATTATTTCCTGTATTCTACTGATTTGGGTATTGATTTGTTTTTTTCTTTTTCTGGGGCTTTGAAATGTAATGTTAAGTCATTTATTTGTTGACTTTTTCTTCTTTTAAGGAATGAACACCATACAATGAACTTTCCTCTTAGAACTGCCTTCATAGTGTTCGAGAGATTTCAATATGTTGTATCTGTGATCTCATTGACCTTTATATTTTTTTAATCTCCTCCTTGAATTCCTCTGCAACCCAGTGTTCAGTAGCATATTATTTAACTACTCTAAAATTTGGAGTAGATTTTATTTCTGTTTTATCATTGGTTTTTAATTTCATTCCATTCTGATCTGATAGAATGTAGGTAGTATTCTATAGTTTCTTTGTTCAGCTTTTGTTTGGAAGATTTATCTAGTGATTTAAGAGGTGTGTTAAAGTCACCTAAAATTATTGTGTTGTGGTCTATTTGACTCTTGAACTTGAGAAGAGTTTGTTTGATGAATGTAGATGCTCCATTGTTTGGGGCATATATATTTATAAGTGTTAAGTGTTGTTGGTATATGGTTCCGTTGAGCAATATGTAATGTCCTTCTTTATCCTTTTTGATTGACTTTAGCTTGAAGTTTAATTCATTGGATATGAGGATGGAAACCGCTGCTTGCTTCTGCAGTCCATGTGAGTGGTATGATTTTCCCCAACCCTTCACCTTAAGTCTGTTGATGTCTTTTCCTCTGAGATGAGTCTCTTGAAGGCAGCATATTGTTGGGTATTTTACTTTTTTTTTTTTTTTGATCCAATCTGCTAGTCTATGTCTTTTAACTAGTGAGTTTAGGCAATTAACATTCAGGGTTATTATTGAGACATGATTTGTATTCCCTGCCATTTTTGTTTATTTTTGGAATGTAATGTGACTTGGTTTCCCCTCTGAAATAGATTTTCCTTTAGTGTAATACCTCCCTCTGCTGATTTTCATCACTGTTTTTCATTTCCTCTTCATGTAATTTTTTACTGAGGATGTTCTGTAGTTAGGCTTTCTAGTTGTAAATTCTTTTAACTTCTGTTTATCATGGGAAGTTTTTATTTCATCATCAAATCCTAAAGCTTAATTTTGCTGAATATAAGATTCTTGGTTGGCATCCATTTTCTTTCAGAGCTTGGTATATGTTGTTCCATGATCTCCAGGATTTGAGAGTCTGTGTTGAAAAATCTACTGAGATACAAATTGGTTTTCTCTTATATGTGATATTATTCCTCTCTCTTGCAGCTTTTAAGATTCTATCCTATTCTGTATGCTAGGCATTTTCATTATAATGTGCCTTGGTGTAGATCTGTAGAGATTTTGTACATTTCGTGTGCTATAAGCTTCTTTTATTTGGTTTTCCAATTCGTTCTTCATGCTTGGGAAATTTTTTTATATTATCTCATTGAACAGACTGTGAATTCCTTTGGTTTGAAACTCTGTGCCTTCCTCTATCCCAATAAATCTTATATTTGTTCTTTTGATGCTCTTCCATAATTCTTGGATGTTCTGCTCATGGTTTCTAACTCTCTTCACCTGTGATCAACTTTATTTTCCAGATTGTATACTTTGTCTTCATTATCTGACATTCTTTCTTCCAGGTGGTCTACTATGTTGGTTATGCTTTCTATTGAATTTTTTTATTTGATTTATTGCATCATTCATTTCAAGGATTTCTGATTTTTTTTTCAGAGTCTCTGTCACTTTCTTGAAGTAATCCTTTGCTGCCTGTATTTGCTCTCTTACCTCTTTGTTGGAGTGATAAATTCTTGCTGTATTTGCTCATTTAGTTCATTATTTAATTCACTGATAATTTAAATTATAAATATTCTGAACTCCTTCTCTGACATTTCATCAAATTTGTTGTCTATGGGTTCTGTTATTGTAGTTTCCTGGTTTGTTTGTGACACTTTCCTCCCTAGTTTTTTCATGTTGTCTATATGTCTTCCTTTCTTGCAGCATGGATCTGAGATATGATAGTTTCTACCCTATATTCTTGTAGTACCCTTGCAGATTGTCTGTAACTCATCTTTTTTTTCTTTAATTTTTATTGTTGGTTGTTCAAAACATTACATAGTTCTTGACATATCATATTTCACACATTTGATTCAAGTGGGTTATGAACTCCCATTTTTACCCCGTATACAGATTGCAGAATCACATCAGTTACACATCCTCTGTTTTACATATTGCCATACTAGTGTCTGTTGTATTCTGCTGCCTTTCCTATCCTCTACTATCCCCCATTCCCTCCCCTCCCATCTTTTCTCTCTACCCCATCTACTGTAATTCATTTCTCCCCCTTGTTTTTTTCCCCTTTCCCCTCACTTCCTCTTGTATGTAATTTTGTATAACCATGAGGGTCTCCTTCCATTTCCATGCAATTTCCCTTCTCTTTCCTTTTCCCTCCCACCTCTCACCCCTGTTTAATGTTAATCTTCTTCTCATGCTCCCTCTCCCAACTCTGTTCTTAGTTACTCTCATTATATCAAAGAAAACATTTGGCATTTATTTTTTAGGGATTGGCTAGCTTCACTTAGCATAATCTGTTCTAATGCCATCCATTTCCCTGCAAATTCTATGATTTTCTCATTTTTTAATGCAGAGTAATACTCCATTGTGTATAAATGCCACATTTTTTTTTATCCATTTGTCTATTGAAGGGCATCTAGGTTGGTTCCACAGTCTTGCTATTGTGAATTGTGCTGCTATGAACATCGATGTAGCGATGTAGCAGTGTCCCTGTAGCATGCTCTTTTTAGGTCTTTAGGGAATAGACCGAGAAGGAGAATAGCTGGGTCAAATGGTGGTTCCATTCCCAGCTTTCCAAGAAATCTCCATACTGCTTTCCAAATTGGCTGCACCAATTTACAGTCCCACCAGCAATGGACAAGTGTACCCTTTTCCCCACATCCTCGCCAGCACTTGTTGTTGTTTGACTTCCTAATGGCTGCCAATCTTACTGGAGTGAGATGGTATCTTAGGGTGGTCTTGATTTGCATTTCTCTGACTGCTAGAGATGGTGAGCATTTTTTCATGTACTTATTGATTGATTGTATGTCCTCCTCTGAGAAGTGTCTGTTCAGGTCCTTGGCCCATTTGTTGATTGGGTTATTTGTTTTCTTATTGTTTAATTTTTTGAGTTCTTTGTATACTCTGGATATTAGGGCTCTATCTGAAGCATGAGGAGTAAAGATTTGTTCCCAGGATGTAGGCTCCCTATTTACCTCTCTTATTGTTTCTTTTGCTGAGAAAAAACTTTTTAGTTTGAGTAAGTCCCAATTGTTGATTCTAGTTATTAACTCTTGTGCTATGGGTGTCCTATTGAGGAATTTGGAGCCCGACTCCACAGTATGTAGATTGTAGCCAACTGTTTCTTGTATCAGACGCCGTGTCTCTGATTTAATATCAAGCTCCTTGATCTGTTTTGAGTTAACTTTTGTGCATGGCGAGAGAAAGGGATTCAGTTTCATTTTGTTGCATATGGATTTCCAGTTTTCCCAGCACCATTTGTTGAAGATGCTATCCTTCCTCCATTTCATGCTTTTAGCCCCTTTTTAGCCCCCCCTTTTCAAATATAAGGTAGTTGTAGTTTTGTGGATTGGTTTCTGTGTCCTCTATTCTGTACCATTGGTCCACCCGCCTGTTTTGGTACCAGTACCATGCTGTTTTTGTTACTATTGCTCTGTAGTATAGTTTGAGGTCTGGTATCGTTATACTGCCTGATTCACACTTCCTGCTTAGCATTGTTTTTCCTATTCTGGGTCTTTTATTTTTCCATATGAATTTCATAATTGCTTTATCTATTTCTACAAGAAATGCTGTTGGGATTTTGATTGGCATTGCATTAAACCTATAGAGAACTTTTGGTAATATCGCCATTTTGATGATGTAAAAATTGTGCACCATGACCAAGTAGGATTCATCCCTGGGATGCAAGGCTGGTTCAATATACGGAAATCAATAAATGTTATTCACCACATCAATAGACTTAAAAATAAGAACCATATGATCATCTTGTTAGATGCAGAAAAAGCATTCGACAAAGTACAGCATCCCTTTATGTTCAGAACTCTAGAAAAACTAGGGACAACAGGAACATACCTCAATATTGTAAAAGTAATCTATGCTAAGCCTCAGGCTAGCATCATTCTGAATGGAGAAAAATTGAAGGCATTCCCTCTAAAATCTGGAACAAGACAGGGATGCCCTCTCTCACCACTTCTGTTCAACATAGTTCTCAAAACACTAGCCAGAGCAATTAGACAGACAAAAGAAATTAAAGGCATAAAAATAGGGAAAGAAGAACTTAAATTATCACTCTTTGCAGATGACATGATTCTATACCTAGCAGACCCAAAAGGGTCTACAAAGAAACTATTAGAGCTAATAAATGAATTCAGCAAAGTGGCAGGATATAAAATCAACATGCATAAATCAAAGGCATTCCTGTATATCAGCGACAAATCCTCTGAAATGGAAATGAGGACAACCACCCCATTCACAATATCCTCAAAAAAAAAAAAATACTTGGGAATCAACCTAACAAAAGAGGTGAAAGACTAATACAATGAAAACTACAGAACCCTAAAGAGAGAAATAGAAGAAGATCTTAGAAGATGGAAAAATATACCCTGTTCATGGATAGGCAGAACTAACATCATCTGTAACTCATCTTGATGTTGGTCCTCCAGACCCTGCTGGTGTCCCTCAATGTATGCTACTGCAACTAAAGTGGTGGCAGGGTAACTCGAGATAATAACCCAAGATGGATGCGATGTCTTAAAGAGATGGGGCTGAAAAGGTGGGCCTTACACTGTCTTTGGGATACCTGCTCTGAGATGCAGCTGCTTCTAGGCTCTGTCTGGTGTTGAAAGGTAGGGCCTACTGCATGGGGAAGGCCATGGCGACATCTGCAGTTTCCCAAGATGGAAGTGGGTTAGGCTTGGGTTCCCAGGTAGGGTGGAGGGTGTTGAATTCGAAACTACCCTGGGCCTATGTCCTGTGTATGTTGGTGTGAATGGATCTGGGCACGTCCTGAGCTCCTGTGGTGGTCTGCTGATCAGAAGAGGTGATCCTGTGCTGGGGTCTGAGCTGTGGTGGGTGTCTGCCAGTGGCAGGATGGACTTGAGCCTACTGTGAGCCTGGTCCCCTGCAGGTTGGTGTGGGCTGGAAAATTAGCTTTTACATATAAAGAATATGAACAAACATTTATTAACATAAGAATTAGAAAATACTGTTATTATGAGACTTTCCTGATGAATTTAGTAGAAAGTGAGCTGACACACAGAATTTATAGACTAAAAGACATTTTTAAGTTATCTAGATTATCTAAAATGTCTAGAGACTCATTGACAGGATTGGTGGTAAAAAAATACAGTTATTTGATAACGATTACTATACATTAATCAAAAAGCAGAAAATGTAATATGCAATGAACTTGTTTCAATATTATAGGACCACTATAATTTAAAAAAAATGGGCAAAAAGGAAGAGAGTCTACCCAAGTTGGCAATATTTGCATTATTATGCTGAGAGAAATATGTGCACAATATATTATAAAATAAATGAGTATATATGACAAATTCTAATTCCATATTTCCTGCACCTTTGAATGCCAGAATTCTAGATATGAGATCATGGCAGAGATGTAATAGAGAAGATAGTTTACATAAAAACCCTGTAGTGCTGAATTGGCATTGGAATGCACAGCATGAATTAATGAGATTTGTTTTCTATATCTCTCTTATCTATCTAGCTACGTACCTATCTAGTTTGCTTGCCTAGTTCTGTCTGCATAAAATCAGTGGTCATCCCAGTTAGCACTCTAATACCTGGATCATAAATTGAAATACCTTTTCCCACTGTATTTGTCTTCTAGGTTGCCATAACACTCCACCTTGGTGGCTTAGACCAAAGAAATGCATTTCTTTTACAATTCTGCAGGAAGAAAGTCCCAGAACAAAGTACCAGGTAATTTGGTTTCTAGTGAAGGCTCACTTCTTTGCTCGAAGAAACTCTCACAGATTCCCTGTAGGGCCTTTCAGAAAAACAAAGACTCTGCTGTTTCCTTCTGTTCTCTGATGGATACTAATCCTATGGTATCAGGACCCCAGCATTATGACCCAATTTAAAATTAGTTCACTCCTTAGTGGTTCTATCTCCAAATGCAATTATGTTGGGATAAGGGTTCCACATATGAAGTTTGTGTGGACATAATTCAGTATACAACAAAACTACTAACCCCCCCCAAAAAAAAATGTTGGATGAATCCACACTGGGGTGGAAAATATTAAATACAATCCTTAAAAATTTGTCATACCAAATAGCATGGAAATTATCAAAGATCATTAATTATTAGTAGGACTGTGACAAAGGAACTTGAGAACCATTTTCTCATGTTTTATTGGCACATTATAATTAAACACAATAGTGGGATTCATAATACCATATTCATATGTGCTCATAACAATTTGATCAATCTCATTCCCCAGTATCTTCATGAGCTAATGTTAAGAAGCTTCCATTGTCAAAGATGTGGAAATTCAATCATTATAAAAGGTAATAATTACAACAGACTGAAACCTATGAAATATTTTTAAATATATTGGTTCATATTTATATTAAAACCAAAATAATTGGTCATTTTAAGAGAACGGTAAAAACGTACTATCAAATAGTTAAAGAATAAAATATTTATTCTTTCAATATGAATGATTATACTACATGTGTAAAAAAGAAGAACACCTCTTTTAAAAGTATTCTAGATAATACAGAAAAAGAAATAAAGGGATTATAACAGCTCACCTCTTGCAATTCCCCAATCAATGAATAAATCTAGGCATCAAGCATTTGTGATTGGTAACTTCAAAAAAAGACAATCGAACTCTGCATGTCCTTTATCAAAAATACAAAGTCACATTTTTTTCTCTTGCCAAAGGGATCAAACTTGAGTCTCATCAAGGCTCTGAATCCCTCTGCCAATTGATTTTGAGGGAATTTAGAGGACATGGGAGCAAGAGCACTGCACCGTGATGTGTAATCTACAAAATCCAGGCTATGGGAACCTCTGTTACTGCACTAACTATGTCACTTAAAGAAAGACACACAGAGAAAATTTATAGACTAAAAGACATTTTTAAGTTATCTAGGTTAAATTGGAATTAAATTATAGTCTACAGGATGCCTCCTTGCATGATAAAACTAGAAATGAAAGCAAAGGTGTGATTCTTAGCAGTCAGAAGGGATATTGGTAGTGTGTTAGAACAGAAACCCATATTGGAATAGGATGTGCAGAGGATTCTCGTGTGGCTAACCAAGTTCTATTTCTTGACCAGGATTAAAATTACAAGAGTATTGATCTTAAATAATTTATAAAGTTATAGGCTTATTTCATGGGGTTTTCTCTATTACATTTGTTATTATGATGATAATAATGATCAGTATTTTACTTATTTATTTATTTATTTTTTTATTGCAATAAAAGAAAGATGATGTTATTTAGTAGAGTGGAATTTACCAAGTGTGTATATGGTCACAAGGTCATAGTGCAACTCAGGATGTTTCAGAATGTTATTCTTGTCATCTATTTCCTTTAAAAATCTCCGTTTCCTCGTCTTCACTATATTGCAATCCCAGAGTGTAACAATGATTAGAGGAGATAAATTCTGTCAAACACCAGCATGGTGTTTGACATTGGAAAAGAACTCGTTGAACTGCAGCTGTTACCATCAACTCTGTGATGCAACTCAGGGGCAGGGGAGATCCTAGGTTTGGAAGAAAGCAAATAATTACAGTGGAAGCAAGGATTGAGGAAAATAGGAAAATTGAGCCAGAGTATAAATTATCAATGAGAAAAAGGAACATGAAAAATAGATGCAGAGAATAGAATGAGGGAGACAGCAAGGATGCTGGAGTGTTGTAGGCTGGTATTGCACATGATGATGCATTAGAAGGTTTTCCTTGGAACACTCTTGGGAGTGTTGCAAAAGGAAGACTCTTGAGGGTGCCCAGGAGAGACTTTATCTACATAACTATATCTCTTGCAGCTGACCCTCATACATATTCTTTGGTTCCCTCAGGCTGCAGAGGTAGCAATGACAAAATAAATCCACTAGATCTGATGTTTTCCAAGAAAAGAGATGTTGTATGCCACAAGCTCTTGGCCAAATTAATCTCTACCCTTTTGTAGACTATATGCAGTTGTTCTTTTCAGTACTATATATTCTTTTGGGATAACTAGTCTTTAATGAGTTGGATTAATTACACATTTAAGTATAAAAAGTATGCATCACAAGGAAGGCAGACAGATTCCCCAATTCCCTCACTCAAGTGAATATTAGTCATCTTGTCGTAGTCTAATAATTCACTATTCTAGGGTTTTTTAAATTCTTATTAAGAAAAATGATATTTAACAACTCTTATAATTATAGTTGAATCAGCTATGAACACTTTTTGGAAGTAAAACCTAGGTAAAGTTTAGCCTCTCTTTAAACACTTTAGTTTATGGAATCCTCCAGAAGGACAATGGACTTCTTTGGTTTAAATATCCTCATTTTAGAAGCACTGTGCTCAAGGTCAAACCAGCAATTTGCTCTAGTTTAACATGGGTGACTGTGGAGATGAACAGATTTGACATATTTAAATAAAACATTCTGATAGCGTGTTCTGGCCTCATAGGCCTCAGGCAGCGTACGTTGTATTTGTTAGACACCATGGCTTAATTACTCTCATAAATGAATTATACCAATTTCAATTTAAAACCATAAGTGTTACAGTTGAACTAGGGTCAAATTAAACTTTCTGTCAATTATGCAGATTACTTAAGCAATTATGTAAATTGTTAATAAATTCTTAAGTGATGTGGGATTTTTCTTGAGAAAATATCTGTTTTATGCTATTGACTCAAATACTTAGAGAACATGGGAACTCAGGATAAATGAAACCTTGCTCTAAATGTGTCCAAGGAGTTCTCTTGGGAACATTTGTTGTGACTAGGCCTTCTCATCAAGTAGGGCTGGAAAATAGCATGCTTTATAGTCAAGACCTCCTCAGTTTTGCAGGGTGAAAATGCACATTCTTTAGTGTTTGCAAGAGAGCAGTAGAGTTCCAAACGTCAAGATGGGAAGGAAATAATTGGGTGTTTTTTAAAAAGCAGATCCACTCTAGTCACTTATTATTCTTTTACAATTCTGTGCAGCTAATGCACCCCCCCCACACACACACACACACACTTTTCCTGTTCTGAGGGCAGAGCTAGCTCACTATGCACCTGCCCTTTATATGACATTACATAGTGATACTATGACAAGCTTGCAAGATCAGGGAATAAAAACACCACTGATCCTCTCTTAGATTGTGTTCATTACAATTTTCATGAATCTGCTTCTATTTTCCCTAACATCATAGGTCTCACATCTCAACTTGTAGGGCTACCCTTAAGCAAACCTACTTACCCAAACAAGAAAAGAAATTCTTTTACTGAAGAAAAAAAAAAAGAAGAAAAGAAAGAAAAACAACAAACCTTAGATAGAAAAGCCAACTCCCTCACATCATTTTCAGTATCCGGGTTATAAAAGGCAGCAAACATTTCCAAGAATTGACATATCGGAATCCTCCAGGGAGCATATATTCACTCTTGTCTTTAAAATGCTCAAAGGCGAGTATTTGTCGATTCCCTTTTTATGTCTGGGTTTCTTCTAATGTAAAGTAAAAAACTACTCTCTAGAATGATGGGGCCTCTTTTTGGATGTATGCCGTTGTATTACGTTGGCTCACTCACACAGCAAAGTAAAAAAGGCTAAAGCGTTTACAGGTGCTGAGATTTAATAACTCCAGGGAAGTCAGGATGAGCAGCCAATAGCCTTCTCTGGGAGTCCTGAAACCTGCTCTGATGTCATAGCATTTTTTTTGGTATATTCTGGCAGTCTCAGCATTCTCTTGGCTCCTTGAAATTGTTCCTTCTATCTCTTTAAGAAGCTACCCATGTACACTTACATCTTTATAAGGAATCAGAAAGGATGATATGACAACCTAACAGATATCTATGGGTGAAAAACTCTGTCCCATGCTTCTGTCTTCAGAATTATCCGTGAGTCTAACAGTTGCTATAATTGGAGTTTTAAGCTTGTCACCTTTCACATAATTATGTTTGCTTTCCCAAGTACCTTAATGGAAGAGGTTTACATGTATCCGAACAGAAATGAGAAAGTTGTCCTGGGTTTGGAAGAGGATGCTAACTATTGTACAACTCAACTATGACAAGGCGTGTTTGAATCCATTTGAGACTTTCCAAAGTTCACCTGTGACTAATTGAAACCCTAATAAAGACAAAACCGCTGACCTTGATCCTCTGGGTCCCCTATCTTGTGTAAATTAACATTTGAACATGAGTTATGAAATGGGTGACATATCAAAAGGAAAGCACCTGATATGGTAAAATATGCATATTGATGAAAAGAATGAGAGAATTCAATGAATGCTAAATTATGGGTCTTCAGAGGGCTGCCTTTGTTAAAATCTACATGTCACTATCTGTAAACTCCAGAGTATTCAACAGAAAGCACAGGGGCAAGTGTACCTGGCAAACCTTCCTTTTCTTTTTTCTTTTTATAAATTCTTTGTGAT